>NW_007247845.1:884561-977570 GCF_000164805.1 Carlito syrichta
CCGCCCCTGGGGACCCCGCGCCGCCCGGGAGTCGCGCCCAGGCTGCCCTGGCTGGGCCGAAAGAAAAGAGTTGTGCTTCGTGGACAGCTCCGAGCACTTGGCGAGCGGCACCTTCCACCTTCGGGAGATGGGGGGGGTTTCGGATGCCGCTGGATGTTTGGGGTTATTTTCCGGGGATTGGCCCCCTCTCTCTCCAGGGGAATGACACGCAGCTTGGAGTGGGCACGACCTGTCGGATGAGCATAGGGGTCGGTCAGGCGGGCGGGAGTGGGCTTTCCACGGAGATGCCTGCCAGACTACGGGGGGGTGGGGGGCGCGTAGATTTCGCCTTTTTCATCGATTTTCTTTCCCTTCCCCCTTCAGACTGAACAAGCTCTGTGGCGAGTTTCCACTTAATTGTGACCTTTCCGTCGCTGTCAGGGTAGTGGGAAGTAGATGCATTGGTGATGGCTAGATTTTTCATATGGCACAGACATGTGACTTAAGGCGGGGGGGCCTTTTGAACCTTCTTCAAAAACTCAAGTGACCTGAGCTTGACAGGGATGATTTCCCGGCTGGATTTTCGTAAAGGTTATTTGGAGAGCGCTCTCGGGCTTCAAACTACATACATGTTGCCAGATGATGTCATGAGACAGCCCCCGCCCCCCCCCTTTCCCTATTTTTCCTGGTGGTTGTGACTGGTTACTTTGGAGCACGATGAAGACAATTAACCTCTGATTTTGCGATTTTTTGAAATTTGGCATATTTAAATACTTTTTGAAAGTTTGCTTGGATGTATTTAAAGATCATGACTTGTCATGCAGCTGTGCGTGACAAAATAGTAAAAGTTTAGTGAACATTATACATTTTCTCTATTCCTACTTGCAATTCATTGCTTAAAACCTCCCTCTTAAATGACTAAGAACTTACTAAAATAGCTCACTCATCTTTAAAGTACTGTATTAGTGTTAGGAAGAACGTTGTGATTCGGTAGGTTTTTCATAAATGTTTAAGGGCTGTTATAACTAGAAATTGTTCAAACAAGCTCTTTAAGTTAAATCAGGGCAGCATATTGTGGGCAGTAATGATACACGTTTAAAAGTGTAAGCTTTAGTTGATGGGTAAATGGGAGCTGCGGGTTGGGGATTACCCCCGGGAAATGCTGTGAAAGAAGGAATTTGTTACCCAGCTGCTTAGAGACCTGGATCCTACTGCTGGTATCCTAGGCTTTCAAGCACTTATATAGGAAATTTTAAAATTACAGATAGAGTTCCAACAGTTCATTTCTAAACTGACTGTTTAAAACAATAAAGGCATATGCTTGTAGAAATGGTTATATGAATTGGTTTAGGTCCCCAAGCAAGCCTCTTCCCCAAGACCTATTTATCTCAGTGTAATGGAAAAATAGGAAGGTTTGGAATAGAAATTTGCAGGAATTGCAAAATAGGTTGGT
The DNA here is from genome assembly GCF_000164805.1 of Carlito syrichta. Lineage (NCBI taxonomy): Eukaryota > Metazoa > Chordata > Mammalia > Primates > Tarsiidae > Carlito > Carlito syrichta. Next base: position 885,994 of record NW_007247845.1, read on the forward strand.
AGGAAGTGTGGATACAGGTCCACAGTCTGTTAACTGAAGCCCTTGGGGCTTTGGAATTTCAAGTTTTTCCGATTTTAGAAAGGTATTTCAGGACATATATCATATATTATGTAATACCCACAGTGAGGTCCCAACCAGTTCTCCATCATCAAGCATGTTAATAACTGCGGTGAAATGTGTGTTCATGCTAAAAAAGGATAAAATCAGACCTCGTGTCAGTTCAGGCCAGGCACATGTTTTGCTACCAAATGAGATGGAAAAACGTTTCCGTTTCAAGAATGTATAGGACTTTGGAATTGCAAGTAGAGGATTGTAAACTTGTACTACTCGTCAAAGAGTAGAGCTCAAGAACAAAATTTAAGTCTTGAATTAAACTTTGAAAAGACAGAAGTTGGAATAGAAGAGGATGAGGATGAATTGAAAAACTTGGGATTCCGAAGACAGTTTCTGATGCCTTATAAAGTCTTTCAGTGTCAGGACCGCTTTTTTTAATGACAGTTTTTTGGGTTTTTTTAACCAAAATATATGACAGAATTCATGCAGAATATCTATGTGTGTATTGTCAAAGAGAGATTTCCAGAGCTGGGGATTCTGAACTATAGCAGTGAAAAGCCTAAGTATGGAAAATGCATGCATGGTCAGTTCAAAGGGCAAGAAAGCCAGAATAACTGGGCTGATGACTGAGTTTCCCAGCAGGTGGGGAAGGCTTCCCTGTGTGGGGCGAGGGGGTGGGCAGGGAACAAGACCTTGTGGCCTGTTTGGTTGTTTTCCAGTCTCTTTGAGGATTAAACAGAGCTCCTGGAGGTTTGCTTATGAACCTAATTGTCATCAATAACTTTTTCTTTGAGCCACTTCAGTAATTCTTCCTTTTGCCCCAGGCTAATGGCACTACCTGTCTGGTTTGAGTTTATGACTCAATTGGAGTGATCCTACAGTAGTGGCTTTTTCAGAAAATCATTGTATCACATTCATGAGAGTGGAAACAATTTAGCATGACAGCTCACTAAAATAAATAGGCCAGATTGTGATGACCCTAATTAAGATGGAAGAGTTTGGGCAGCGTCCTGGATGTTGAAAGAACAGTGCCGGGGTGGGAGAGCATGCTGGAAGGGACAGCCCTCCAGTGATTTATCCTAAGGCTAAGCCTACATGTGAAGGAAGTCCATGCTAGCCAGGAGGTACCCACCTGAGTGATAGTAAATCTGACCACAGTTACCTTGACAACATGTTAAAGTCCTGATTCCTACATCTCACCCTCAACAAGCACCAGTTTTCAACCTTCATTGCACAGAAGAATCACCTGAGAAATTACAAAGCCATTATTATCCAGCCCCAAATGCAAGCCTGTTAAATCAGAAACTCAAGTCCAGGCTTGGTGGCTCAGCCTCTAATCCCAGCACTTTGGGAGGCCGAGGCAAGTGGATTGCCTGAGACTGCGGGTTCGAGACCAGCCCGGGCAACTTGGCGAGACCTCATCTCTACAATGAATCAAAATTTAGCCGGGTGTGGTAGCGCACTTGTAGTTCCAGCTACTTGGAAGGCTGAGGCAGAAGGATCGCCAGAGCCTAGCAGGTGGACATTGGGGTGGCCATGAGTGTGCCACTGCATTCCAGCCTGGGTGATGGAGTGAGACTCCAACTCAATAAATAATAAATAGATAGATAAATAAATCGGAATCTCTGGGGGTGTCTTTTTCTTTTTTCAATTTCCTGGGTGTAGCTAAGATTGAAAATTGAAACTGTGTACTGAATTAAAAGCTTCGTGTGTGAGGCCCAGGAATCTGTATTAAACTACACCCCTCCCCAAATCTACTTAGTTGATGGAGCAGCATTTGAAGCGGACTGGTGAAAGGTGGATTTAGTGACTGGGGGACAGCAGATATCAGGCCTGGCAGGGGAACCGAAGGAAATAGCAGTCAAAGTGGTTCTAGTTAGAGGTGCTCAAGGGGCTCCAGAGAGAGAGCTCAAGAATGAGGATGGCCATTGTTTGGGGTTGGCCTTGCTGCTGTGGAAAGGTGATGCAAGTCCACAGTGCCAAGGAGATGAGGAATTTGAAATAGTGTATGGGCATGAGGGACCGATGATGTGGGCATTAAAGGATTGGAGTGGAGTATTAGAAATTAGTTGCTGATGTAATACAGATGTTAGAAAAAAGAGGTGACTGGGAAAGGAGAAAATGCTTAAACGAGTGGCAGAAATAACACGTGGCATGTGAGGATGCCTTCAACTGTGTACCTCAACATTTAATCAGGTGAACAGGAGAAGGGATGTTCTCCGTGGGAGAGGGTGCCTGTGAAGTGGGTTCAAGAAAGAGCTGGATTTGACTTAGGTGAGGGAGGTGAAAGGAGATGGGGGGGAATCAGTTTGGAGTTTTAAAGGAACATTCGCCCGAAACAGAGGGTGAGGGGAAGAACCTGTGGGAAGCATAAGTGTCTTCAGAGGTAACAAGAATGAGAAGCTTGTATACATTGTGTCAGGTGTGTATAAATGGGGTTGACCAGCCCCTGGACCAAAATGTAACTGTCAGTTATTGGACTTCTGTTATGTTTAGCTTTGTGCTGGATGCCATAGAAAACACAAAGACAGTTTTTAAAAATGGTCTCTGCCTCAGGGTATGCAGGGCTAACCCAGGGAAAAGCAAAGCAAGATATAAAAGCCACAGTGAACCACAGAAACAACTTGCGCTATAGGAGATCAGAGAAAGGAGATCAATGTGTGCAGAGCTGTGAAGAAAGACCTGGAAAGTCAAGGCAATAATTTGAGCTGGCTGGCCATTGAAGGATGATAGGATTTGGATAGGCAAAAAAAGTGGGCAAAGTCATCCAGTGGGGAAAACAACAGGAGCAGGGCTTAAAGGGAAGCGTTAACGAGGAATAAAGCGAGCCCGGTGGAGACATGCTGGGAACTTGTGGGAGGTAAGTAAGATTGCATGGGGGCTAGAGCCCAATCACTAGGCAGAGGAGTTTGGACATTTTTTTTTCTGTGGTTAGTGGGAAGCCATTGGAATTTCTTAAATAGAGGAACTCAGTGTAGTCTATAGTTAAACTGGAGGAGGGAGGAAGAAGAAAGTGAAGGAAGGAGCTTTGTGGTTGATGCCTGAGGTGATAAGCGTGTCCACCAGGGTGGTGGCTGCTGGGTAAAGTGTAAGGGAAGAATCCACGTGGTGTGGAACCTAAGTGGATAGCAGGCATGAAAGAGAAGAGAGACTAATAACGCAAAGGACTCTAAGGGACTTTGAGGTCACTTGGAGAAGAATATTTACATAAAAAGGCAGTCCAGCCAGTAGCATTCCAAATTAACAGTTAACCTGTGTGTGTTTGTGTGTGTGTGTGTGTGTGTGTGTGTGTATGTACTTACCTAAACTATGCCCAGCTAGGTGTTTGGAACAATCATATATGGAAAATCTTGTGCCCTTTAACAAAAGGTGAGATGGGAAAGAATGAATGCTATGGTGGTGAAGGTGTTTTAGGTAATTTAATGAACTGTAAATATTACAAAAATACATCATATGTGTTTATGTGTCATAATTAATAGCTATTGAGTGCCTACTATGTGCTAAGCATTTTCCATGTATTTTCTCATTTAGTTAATGCAACCCAAAACAATTGCACAACAACCTTGTGAGGAAACTATTATTCCCATTGCCCAGAAGAAGAATCTTAGAGTGAGTCACATTGTACCTTGCTACAGGGTAAATGACTGGGGAACACGGCCATCTGTGGTCAGAGACGGTAGGGACCGTGTGGTGCAAAGTGCTGTACCTCTGGCAGTGTTTCTATTTTGGAAAAGATTGTGTGGCCCAGTAACAAATTTGTTCGCATTTTTGTTACTAGAGGTAGAACTATTATGGGAGGGAAAGATATGTTCGAGGGTAGCGGTTTATCAACTCACCTTCCTCAACCCCCAAATTCCCCACAGAATTAAGGAATGTCAGGCCTTCCTTTCTCATCTCTTGAGGGCCAGTATATGTCTGGGTTCATATGAATTTCTTTTTGAAGAGGAAAAGAAATAGGTTTCAAAAGGGAGGCAGTTACTGTTGTCAGAGTATAGTTTCTTGTGGCATAGTGTTTGGAAATGGTCTTGATTATTTTACTTAGAGTTGAGAAAGATAGAATAGAGAAAGATCAACAGAAGATGAGTGAGGATATGGATGGAGTTGAGAAAGCTCTGGGAAGCTTTCATTTTTCTGCTTTTTCCCCTGGTTTTTTTCGTTTGTATTTCTAGTAGTACAGTTGACTGTGGATGAAGGATTCCTTCTTGTATGATAAAATGTTATACTAATGAGCCTTATGTGAATAACTACTTATTCTGGAGTTAATGTTTGTAACTTGGAGGATATCTCTGTGACTTATGAGGGGACTCTCCCACCGAAAAAAAAACCCATTATTTTTTGGAGGGGAGGTCCTTTGTAGTACAGGCTTCCTCTGCTAGGTGAGTGTTCTAGGAACCCATTAGCATCAGTGTACCAGCTAGCGTTGTTGTGGGAAGCTTTAGTTTTTTGTTTTGTTTTGTTTTTTTGAGATCCTTTCAACGCCTTTGCCCATTTCATGATGATTGATTTACCAGCGCACTTGCCCACTACCCTCTGAGTGTTGGGCAGCTTTTGATTAAAAAAATGGCACGACCCCCCCCTTCCCCACCTGCTCTATTCAACCAACCTCAACCCAAGTGACTTTTTTTTTTCCCTAGATGAAAAAAGTTCTCAAAGGGAAACATTTTGCCAAAGTGGAAGAGGTGAAACAAAAAACAGCAGAAGCACTAAAAGACATGAAAATTGACAAGTTCAAAAACTGTTTTGAGCAATGGAAAAAGCATCTTGATAAATGTATTACATCAAACAGAGGGTACTTTGAAGGTGACTAAAGTTTAAACATGTTAGAATCAATACACAATTTTTTTTTTAAATACTTGGTTGATTTTTTTTTATTTTTTACAATCAATATTTTTTATTATGATATAGTGGGGTACAGTTATGGGTTAGGTATACAAATATGCTTCGTTCAGGCACCCTTGTTGATAAGAGATGTCTCTCTGTCCCCAGACAGATATTTACTACTGCTAATCTCATCTCTCTCCCCCTCCCCCCCATAGTTTCCCACCACTGTCAGTCATTTTCTGTATTACATTGGATGTTCAAGGTCCACTATATGAGTGAGAACATGTGATACTCAGATCTTTGTTTCTGTGAGAGGTCACTCAGTATTATAGACTCTAATTCCATCCAGGTTGCTGCGAAATTCATGATTTTGTTCTTTTTTATGGCTGCGTAGTATTCCATCGTGTATATGTACCACATTTTTAAAAATTCAGTCCTCTTTTGATGGACAGCATGGTTGGTTCCAGGTTCTTGCTATTGTGAATAATGCTGCAGTAAACATATGTGTGCAGGTATCTTTTTTATAGAGTGATTTGAGTTCTTCAAGGTATATTCCCAGTAGGGGGATTGCAGGGTCATATGGGAGGTCAATATTTAGAGCTTTTAGGAATTGCCGTGCTGTTTTCCACAGAGGTTGCACTAGTTTGCACTCTTACCAACAGTGTAGAAGTGTTCCCTTTTCACCACACCCTCTCCAGCAACTGTTATTTTTTGAGTTATTGATAATTGCCATTCTGACTGGAGTTAGGTGGTATCTCAGTGTGGTTTTGATTTGCATCTCCCTGAAGATTAGTGAGGTTGAACATTTCTTCATGTGTCTGTTGGCTGCTCGGATGTCTTCCTTTGTAAAGTAAATGTTCATATCTTTTGCCCATTTTATAATGGGGTTGTTTGTTTTCTTCTTTTCAGCACGTTTGAGTTCCTTGTAGATCCAAGATGTTAAACTTTGTCAGACCTGGAGTTGGTAAATACTTTTTCCCAGTCTGTGGGCTGTCTCCCTGCTCTCTTGATGGTTTCTTTGGCTTTGCAGAAGCTTGTCAGTTTAATGAGGTCCCACTTGTCTATCTTCTCTCTTACGGCCTGTAGGTTTTGGGTTTTGTTCAGGAATTAAATGCCAGTTCCAATTTCCATGAGGGTATGTCCTTCATTTTCTAAGGTTCTTATTGTTTGAGGTTTTACATTTAGGTCTCTGATCCATTTGGAGTTAATTTTTGTGTATGGGGATAGATAGGGGTCCTGTTTCAATCTTCTGCTTGTGGTCAGCCAGTTTTCCCAGCACCATTTACTGAATAGGTTCTCCTCTCCCCAGTGGTAGGTGGTGGAGACTTTGTTGAAGATGAGTTGGTTGAGAAATTGAGGTTTTGCTTCTGGAATCTCAATTCTATTCCACTGGTCTATATGCCTGTTCCTGTACCAATACCAAGCTGTTTTGATTATTGCAGCTTTATAATAAAGTTTGAAGTCTGGTAATGTGATACCACCTGTTTTGTTTTTTTTGCTGAGGATTGTTCTGGCTATTCTTGGTCGTTTGTGTTTCCATATGAATTCCTGTGTTGTTTTTTCTAGGTCTGAGAAGAATGTTGCTGGTAATTTGATGGGTATTGCATTAAATCTGTAAATTGCTTAAGGCAGGATGGACATCTTCACAATGTTGATTCTCCCAGTCCATGAGCATGGGATATTTTTCCACTTGTTTGTGTCATCTTTGATTTCTTTGAGCAGTGTTTTGTAATTTTCATTGCAAAGGTCTTTCACGTTTCTGGTTAGGAAGGTGCCAAGGTATTTCATTTTTTTTGTGGCTATTGTGAATGGAATTGTGGCTTTTATTTGGGTTTCTGTTTATTTATTATTGGTGTAAAGAAATGCGATTGTGTTTTGCACATTTATTTTATATCCTGAGACTTTGCCAAAGGCCTTTATCAGTGTAAGGAGGTTTTTGACAGATTCTCTTGGGTTTTCAAGGTACACAATCATGTCATCTGCAAACAGAGATAACTTAACTTCCTCTTTTCCTATTTGGATACCCCTGATTGCCTTCTCTTCTCTGATTGCTCTAACCAGGACTTCCAATACTGTATTGAACAGGAGGGGTTAACGTGGGCATCCTTGTCTTGTTCCAGTTTCCAGGGGAGATGGTTCTAATTTTGTCTGTTTAGGAGTATGCTGGCTGTGGGTTTCTCGTAGATGGCTTTTACTATGAAAGACCAATTAGAATAGCAGCAGATTTATCTACAGAAACCCTCCAGGCTAGGAGAGCTTGGAGCCCTATCTTCAAAGCTCAATACACAACTTTTAATAAATTCCAGATCTTTTGGGGATGTCCCCCTCATACTAGTAAGCAAAGAACATTTTTTGGAATGAATCTAATTAAATGAATCTGCCTTTTTAAAATTATTGATATTTTACTAATTCAGCTGAAATGAAAAGTAAGTTGAGTCTACTTGATACATTTCAGATGAACTTAGTTTTGATCCAGATGTTTTTATTAAAGAACAACAAGACTCTTAATTGGTTGAGGAATTATGACATCAAAGTCCACATTTAAAAAGTAGCATTTTACTGTATAAGCATAATCTACTGATGCAATTTCATCTTTTCCTGTGTTATAAAATAGATGAATAAAATTTTGATGCCACCTTGCCTTCCTGATGATAAATGGACACTGAAGTTTCTGAACTTCAGGACTAATGTTTGTAGGGTTAATTTTCAGCTATCCATAAGATCAATTGCATTGTGAGTTTCTTTGGTGCCAAAATTTTGTTTCAACATCCTTATTTACTAGTCTCTTTTTAAAGATATGGTTTCTATCACTTAAAACAACTCCACTTGGGCTGGTGCTATTTAGTTTGGGAGGGCAGTTCACACCTTGAAAGAAGATGGCTTTTGACATGTTAATAGAAGGAGGTAGAGGAAGTTAGCACTTCTGATTTTGTAACCCAGCATCCTAATAGGGAACTGTGACAAAGCATAGAAAAAAGAGAAATGAAATGTATTTACCCAGTAACAGGGCCTAAAATAGTCTCTTTTGTAGACGCTATACGATTTGGCCCTGATATGGCTCTGATTGGTAGTTTAGGTTGGTTTATCAAAAATTCTTAAAGCAGTTTATCATAAATGCTTTTTGTTTTAACTTAACACATAAAAAATACTTATGTCCATCAGTCTTTTGACATGATAACCTTTGCTCAGTACTTCAGGAAGCCACTCTTGAAAATGTAGTTTTATGTGCATCATAGATAGCCCCTGGACTCGTTGAGACTGAAGGGTGAATTTTGTAGTGTAGAAATTCAGTTTAAAATATGTTAATTCAGAAATGCTTAAGATAGATATTATAGATTTAAAATGTTTCATGAGTGAACAGAGGCAGCAATTACTCCTTTATCAAGGATTGGATTAGAAGTCAACAAAAATGTTTATCTTCTAAGGCAGCTTTTGGGACATAGTGGATAACCAAATTGAATTTTACCAGAATTTTGAATATAGTAAAACTTGTTATTCAATACAGAAGTGATCTTGGAAAACCATGACTATCCTTCTTGTTGGTATCTGATAGAAAAATATGATAAATCAGAAATTTAACTCAGACACAGTCTGTTTCTCAGTAGATGTTGAAAGTAGAAACTCGTGCATTTAAATAAACTTTAAAATAAGGTTGAAAATGTTTGATCATATGTTAATAGCAGAACAGGTACTCTTTAAATATTTTGAGATTATATTATCATTTTACATATAATCTGTGTGATTATATAGTCAAAAACATCATTTTTGGAGCCCTTATTAAGTACTTGTGAAATATTATTTTCAATTTTGCAGATATTGTTGTTCCTCCATGAAGTTTTTCAGCTGTTGGCACTGTTTATTAAACCTACTGAGTCAGCCTCTACCTAGAAAGTTGAGTCTCTTGTTTATTATGCCAGGTCGAAGTATTCTGAGTATTTTTTTTTTCCCTCAATGAATTCTTAAAGTGCTTTTCTTGTGTTCTCTATTTGTACTTATCTTCTATCTGTAACAGCTGGTTGAGTATCCTGCTACTATCTATTCTGCAACACATGCAGCCCACTGTTTGTAGGCTGGCCACCATCCAGGACTTCGTCTTTAGTGTTCTCCTGTCGGACTCGTAGATAACATTTCCAAACTCCTCAGGAAACCAGATGTAAGATCTGTAGTAGGTCCAAGTTTCAGAAGGTTTGTAAAGTGATGTCCTTTAATGTTGAATTGAGTCTGAGGTTTGATATCATATGAATACCCAATAACTTCTTGATTTGATTCTCTAACTTTTAGTTTGTCAGTTTGCCACTGCACAACATGCTGGCCCCGTTTTTTCTCATGAATGCCTTAGGATGCGTGTAAGATTTTTCTTGTGCAAGCTAGTACGGGCAACTCTGTTTGAGGACTTGCTTTTATTAATCTGTCAGTGTATGAAAATGTCCGTGATTGATGTCATGTCATCCCCAGTATAAAGTATCAGTAGCAGAGACATTTTACAAACGAGACTTATTAGACCAAGGAATTTTGTTATGTTGTTCAAGCTTTTTTGATAATAAGAAGCAGAAAATCTGTCCCCTTATGCTGCTTTTTGGCAAAAGGGGATTTACTGAAATGATACACATAGATTAGAACAGAAAGCAAACAGGAAGAGACTGGCTGGGTTTTGTGTCTCTGCTATTCTTTCTGAGCTATTCAATCTTTTCTATATTTCTCTGTCTAAAATCCAGAAAGACTAGCGCATGCCTGTAGTTCTAGCTACTTGGAAGGCTGAGGCAGAAGAATCACCGGAGCCCAGTAGTTCGATGCTGGGGTGGCCGTGAGCATGCCACTGCTCTCCAGCCTGGGCGACAGAGTGAGACTCCAACTCAAAACAAACAAACAAAAAGTCTGGAGAGATCGCCTCTGATTGACTTACTAGGAAGCATATGTGTCTATCATGTCAGGTCACCTAGTATATGGCCTCCCAACTGCAGATGGGCTGCCTTTTGGTTGAGTGCCTATCTCTGCTCTAATCCATGGCCATTCCTGCAAAAAGAATAGCGGCAATGTTATGGGGACCTTGAGTGGGGCAGTTTAAATAAAAGGGAACATTAGACTTGGCAGCCAGGTATCTTCCCTCAAACCTTTGTACTCTTCCCGCCTTAGGCCCTTTCCCTTCAGTAAAGCTTCTGGGAAATCCCTGCTCATTGCTCTCGTTTCCTAGCTTTCCGTTTATTTATCAGTCCATTTCATATAGTTCCTGCCACCTCCATTGCCCTGAAGTTATTGTCTCCGTTGTCCCCAAGATTTCATAGTTGCACGTTCTGTTAGGCACATTTTAGACCTGACCATACTGTATCATTGAATGTTGTAGACCACTTTTTTTTCCTTGAAACTTTTTTCTCCTTTGTTTTTAATGAAGAGAGAAAACACATCACTCTCTTCTGGGTTTCTTATCTTGTTGGTCATTCATTCTTAATCACCTGTGTCAGTTTACATCATACATGCCAATATTTCCCACAGTTCTTTTTCTTAATTTTCTGTTGCTATATAACAATAACCATATCATGTATACAAATTATATTATTTTCTCATAAGAAGCGTGTTTTTGCCTAGTGAGCATTAGTTTCTTTTCTACTTACTCACAAATCATATGTTTATATAACCCAGTGTAAAATTTTCTTCAAATATGTTCTCTTCTTTACAGTGTGGTATAAAATATGACTGTTCTCCTAAAACTGGAAATAAAGCATTTTACAGTGTTCATTTCATTTATTTTATAATTTATGGGATGCTTATTGCATTCTCTCTCATTCTTTTTTTGAGTTGGAGTCTCACTCTGTCACCCAGGCTGGAGTACAGCAGCACACTGTCACCCTAGCCTCGACCTGCTGGTTCAGGCAATCCTTCCACTTCAGCCTTCCATGTAGCTGGAACTACAGGCATGGGCCACCATGCCCAGCTAATTTTTTGAATTATTGTAGAGACGAGGTCTCACCATGTTGCCCAAGCTGGTCTCGAACCCGTGGACTCAGGCAATCCTGCTGAGATTACAAGCGTGAGCCACCATGCATGGCTAGTTATCTCATTCTCTTTATGCTTCAGACCTAAATCTGAAATAGGTGTTAACATTTTGCCACTACTTGACCCAGGCCGCCATTCCTCTTCATTCCCTATTATTACTGTTTCAATTAAGACTTCATTTTTTGCTTGGTACACCCCCCAGTTTTATTACCCTTTATTCCCTACACTGCTACCAGAGTGATTTTTCTAAAATGCAGGTATGATCATGTCACTTCTTGCTCAGAAGTCCTAAATAATTTTTCCCTAAATGATACACATAGATTAGAACAGAAAGCAAACAGAATAGAATCTACAAACCCTATAGCTCGAAGGCCTAATAATATGGCCACCACCTACCTTTCCATCTCATCTCCCTGGGCCATACTCCTTTTCTAATTCTGTATTCCAACTACACTGCTCCCTAAAGCTTACTGTTGCTTAGTCTTATATAGCATCCATGATGGTTATCAATAATAAGATGCCCTTGATGTGTTAAATTATTGCAAATATTTGCAGCTAAGTAAACAAAGTTCTGTTACTTAGGGGCTATTCATTGTACAAGACATGGTTGACCTTATTTTACAAATTGGTCACTTTTATTAATTACCATATATACCTGAAATATATAGTGAGCCAAATTTGGCATCTGTTTCCACTACTAAGATTTTCTAACAGACAAAAGCATATAAATAAGCAAACTTGGCCTCAGTAATTATAAAATTCTTATTTAAGCATCCTAGTATTTGTAGCAAGAAGTGAGTTACTGTTTCAAATATGTAGTTTATATAGATTTCATTTTCCTACTCAACATATTAATTTTGCAAACTTGAAGAAATTGCTTTAATTTACCAATATTATGCAACTTATATAATTTATTAAGACTTTTATAGAAAGGTATTGTGTATCACTGTTTTATTTATCTCTCTTTTCAATTTTCTCCCGTATCTTTGGGACTCTACATTATAAATCTAGAGACTAGAAATAATAGTTGCTGAGTAATTGTTAATTGAATTATTTTTTATTATTTAGAGATCCCACAAGTGACTGCAACACTGTTCTTTGGAACCTCCCTTTATTAAGAAGAGGTGGAGAAAGAGGAAGGAGAGAAAATGGTAGTTTTTCCTAGATTGCTGGGACAGCAGAGGCTTTCTTAAAGTACGCTTAGTTTTTCTAGCTATGTAGTTTTCTCTAATTAGATGAGTTGTTCCTTAAGCTATTAAATTGTATTCAACATACATCTATAAAAGTAAAGAAGATTATATCAGCCACAAAGAGTTGTTATGCAAATAGACTGATGATGTGTTGAACACAACTACTGTCACATGGTAAGCTTTTAATAATCAACAGCTGCTATAGTGAGAGACTCTGTAATATCATGAGTTAAGAGTACAGACTTCATGATCATTCAAACTGGAGTTTCAATCCTGGCTTCCCATTTACCAGCTCTGTGAACTTGGATCAATTTCCCCATCTGTAAAATGGAATGTAAATATATATCTCATAGGAATGTTATAATGTATTAAATAGCTAATACTAGTTGGAGTCTCACTTTCGCCCAGACCAGAGTGCAGTGGCCGCTCCCGGCCACCGCAGCCTGACCCTGCTGGGCTCCGGCGATCCTTCCGCCTCAGTCTTCCAAGTAGCTGGAACTACAGGCATGCGCTACCACATCTGGCTAATTTTTGATTTATTGTAGAGATGAGTTCTTGCAAGTTGCCCAGGCGGGTCTCGAACCCGCGGGCTCAGGCAATCCACTCACCTCAGCCTCCCCAAGCAAGGGATTACAGGCTGAGCCACTGAGCCCAACTGGTAGTAGGCATTTAACAACTACTCAGTAAATGACTTGTTTTAGTATGTTATCAATTATTGAGCATTAATTATGTCATAGGTTCTATACCAAACCCTTTATGATATTATCTACGATTCTTAGACTTCATATTTATACCCTACACGTATTAGAAAACTACTTTATTTCAGTTTATAATGCATTTAACTTCTTTTTTTTTTTGAGTTGGAGTCTTACTCTGTCGCCCAGACTGGAGTGCAGTGGCCGCTGCGGCCACCACAGCCTCGTCCTGCTGGGCTCCGGCGATCCTTCCGCCTCAGCCTTCCGAGTAGCTGGAATTACAGGCGCACGCTACCATGCCCGGCTGATTTTTTGATTTATTGTAGAGATGAGGTCTCGCCAAGTTGCCCAGGCGGGTCTCGAACCCTTGGGCTCAGGCAATCCACTCACCTCAGCCTCCCAAGGCGTGGGATTAGGCTGAGCCACCGAGCCCGGCTTACATTTAACTTCTATAGGCTGACACATGTAGGCTAATCCTAACACGGGGAAATATTAACTCAGACTTTACTGAGCTGAAATCTAGCCAAGAACTGAGGAATAAGCAAAAGCAAAACAAATGACAACTCTGTGAACAGCCAAAGATGTCACACACCCACAATTGCATACTTATACTTTACTCATGGAAGTGTCCTTCAAGTTCTCACATCTCCGTTGCTTGTTAGCTAGGTGACTTCAGGTGTGTCAGTCCTAGTTTTCTCTCTATGAAATAAAGGAGTTAACTAATTTCTAAAAGTCTCTTAATTATAGAAACTTTAAAATTCTATGTGTACAGTATCTGAAATTCTTTCTGGGTTTATTTTTTAAAGCAAATCTCTTTTAAACAAAAAGTAATAAACTTAATCTAAAGTACAAGACCTCTGCACAAGATTTACTGTAATTGAGCTCTGTGTTGACTAAGGAATTTCCAGTTCTGCATGAAGGACCCATGTGAGAACAATTATAATTTCAGTGGAATAATTTAAATAAATGATAAGAATAAGAGTGATCAGATTTGTAGAAATGGTGAACACTGGAAAAAGCTTCATAGACAAGTTATGATAGGCTGTGCTGCTGTTACAAACCTCAGGTTTCAGTGTTTGAAAACTGTAAAGGTTATATTGCTCATGGTATAGTCTAACACTGGTTCAAATTGGCTCTGTTCCACAGTCACTCAAGGACCCAAGCTAATGAATGCAGTAACATCTCAACTGTTAGCCTGTGTGGTTGTCACAGTGGAGGAAGAGAGAAAGAGCTGGAGTTTTACCCCAGTCTTAAATGCACTGGTACTTTCTGGTTCAGACACATGACAGACATCATTTCCACTGTGGCCTGTTAGAAATAGTCAGATGGCTCCACCTAATTATAAGAGGATGGGGAATGTGAAGAGGGCATGTGAGTATTTGGTGAGAGTAAATGCTTCTGGTACATGACATATGAGCTGATTCTAAAAAAGCAAATGGAAATCAATCTGGTGAATTAAGGAGGAGGAGATGAAAAGGAAACCTTTCTTCTACCATGAAATTGAAGAGGTTAACTTTAGAGTAAAAAAGTGAATGTTAAGGAAGAAGTTAATTACTATATCCTCTTAAGCATCTAGAAGCTGGAATATAGTGTACAAAGATCTGAGAGCTGAGAATAAGCCCTGAGGCAACTCTGTAGCTGAATCTTACACTTCAAAGTATGTGCAAAGATTTTATTTATGTAAAATTATAAATAACTTTAAAATAAAGTATAAAATACAGATTAAGTATGTATTATGAATTTTATAGAATTGTTATTTTTGGCACATGTGTTAATGGATAGGTTCTGTGCTTTAAGGAAATTGCTGTTATCTGTGTCTAAGGATCCCAAAGTGCTTAGCACTACTTTTCTTTAAAATCCTGTAATAACCAAAATGTATATAATCACAGTGCTTAGGAAAAAAAAAAAACTCTAAAGGGTTATCTTTTTACCAGAACTTTTAAAGTTGCATCAAATGACAGGAAAACCTTCAGTGAATCATCCTGTAAAGTATCATATGCATGTCAGTTATTAAAAATAATATTTATGAACATCACAAAATAGTATTATCTAAATGCATAAGTTAAAATAGCAGTGAATGTTAATGGAGCATGCACTGTGTACAAGCAACAGTGCTAATTATTTTGTATGCATCATCTGTGTTAAACCTCACAATAACTCCAGGCAGGAACTATTATTATCCCCATTTTCAGACTTCGCAGTTTGTAGGTAGTTAGATGGTAAGACTCTTTTATACTGAAGACAGTTTGATCCAAGAAAAGGTAAGTCAGTTTTATATACATCATTTTTATCTTTTATCCATTTGTTATCAAATTGAAATCTCTATTATAAATGTTTATGATTTTTGCAATAAAATAATTTACATATAGGTAGTGGGAATTTTGCTGCAATGTTAACTTTTCTGTTTTTAGGGTTTGGACAGAGGAGCCAAAGCCCAAATTTCCACTTTCAGCAGTTTTACGTCAACTGCTAGCCCGAAGAAAGAAGCTGCTGAAAACAGAAGTTCACCTGCACATTTTGCTTTTCCTAACATCAAGAATGGTAAACAACTTTTAAATGTATTTATAATTATTCAGAGTATACATAGTCTATATATCTTGGCTGAAAGTATATTATTAAATTATTTTGAAAGTAGAATTTTATTCAGCATTGATCTGGTAGGTCTAATTAATACAACAAAAAAGAAATAAGCTGTGTAAATATTTACAAGAAATAGTAAAATTATTATATTTTGGCAATTGTTACCTAGTATAAGAGAATGAAATACAAAACTCATGAATAACCAGAAAGTTTGATTAGAGAGCCAGCTGCAATATAAAATATGTCTCTTTATTAGGTAATATATAAATATAAATATAATACAAATATTCAGTATATTTCCTATATTTGAGCAGTAATCATCTAGAAGACTTGATGAAAAATACATGAAATCCTTAGAGATAAGCCTAAAATAAAATATGTAAAACCTATATAGAGAAAACTATAAAACTCTATCAAAAAACTAAAAGGTAGTTTGAATGGGAAAACACTGTAAATATCATAAAGATGTCAGGTACACTAAATTTGTTCTACATTTAATAAATTTTTCAACAGTTCCTGGGGGAAATGTAACAAAATAATTCTCTATTTCATCTCTAAGAATAAATGCCTGAAATAATAAATTCCCCCATCGTGCCATATATTGTAAACCTATACTAGTGATGGCACCAGGAAGGCCAAGTAGATGTAGGTAGATCAGTAAAAAATATTGTATATAAGTGGCATTAAATTATTTTTAAAATGGATTTAGGCCAACTGGCTAGTCTCAAAAGTAATAAAGCTAGATTTTTTTTTAAACTGTAAAACTACTAGAAGGTGAGGCAGGAAATTTTTAAATGTGCATATGCTCACTGACCTAGTAATTTCATGTCTGGGAATTTAGTTGAAGGAAATAAGTAACATATGCACAAAGAAATATAGAAAGAACGTACATTATTTATAACAGTGGTATTTGTGACAGTCTAGCTGGATTGTTAACTAAATTATGTTCATCTATATTGTAAAAAGTATGTTTCTATTAAGAAGAATATGATATGTGTATAAAGTGTCTAGAAAAAATGCCCACAATACATTGTAAAATGAAAAAGTACAATTATAGGTAGACTGTGACTCCAGTGTTCTTAAGTACAGGGAAACCTTTTATACTTCTTTGAGCACAGAAATGATGCTCACCAATCTGTTCATGGTTTCCTTGGGGTGGCAGGCTTGTGTATATATTATTAATGTTTCTTTATAGCCCTATATTGTTTTATCACAGAAACATACATTACCTGCATACTAGTGCCCCTCACCCTGCAACATGACAGAACAAACCTGTAAATGTTTAAATGTCCTTCACATCCAACCAAACAAAAGCAACCTAGACATGTTTAAGGACGTAGTTTCTGGTAAATTGCCTATGTCTTTAAGCTGCATGTGGCTTAAGTTATTCTCACACAGACTTTGTTTGACATTCCAAGCCAGTGCTAGACCTATTCCACATTCTCATAAGTTAGTATTTATTTATTTAGAGTCAGTGTCTCACTCTGTTGCCCAGGCTAGAGTTCCACATTCTCATAAGTTAGTATTTATTTATTTATTTAGAGTCAGTGTCTCACTCTGTTGCCCAGGCTGGAGTGCAGTGGCACGCTCACAGCCGCTGTGGCCTTGACCTGCTGGACTCAGGCAATCCTTCTGCTTTAGCCTTCTAAGTAGCTAGAACTATTGGTGTGCACCACCATGCCCTGCTAATAATTTGATTTATGTAGAGACAAGATCTTGCTAAGTTGCCCTGGCTGGTCTCAAATTCTTGGGCTCAGACAGTCCTCTCGCCTCCACCTCCCAAAGTGCTGGGATTACTTACAGGCGTGAGCCACCGCGCCCAGCCTCAGAAGGTAGTATTGATGTCACCTCATTTATGAACATTTGTCTTTGATAACTCCTACCTTTCTTTCTTCTTTATACACAGACACAAACACACATGTCATCACTTCAGTCCCATCCCAAGGAGGCACCAGTGTTTATTATGTCACAATCCCCCAACCCACAACAAAACAAACCTATAATTGTGATGCCGGTATGTAAGTAGTATAAGAGTATAAGAAAAGAGGAGTTGAGAGAAATGAACTTTGTTTTAGACATATTAACTAAATAATTACAACTTTTTATTTGTGTAATATTTATAATTTAGAGAAAACTTTCATATATATTATTTCATTTGAACCTCATAGCAATCGCATAAAATACAACAGATATTAGAATCTCCACTGCATTAGTTTTCTATTGCTACATAACAAATTACCACAAACCTAGTGACTTGAAAACAGTACCCATTTATTAGGTCACAGCTCTTTAGGTCAGAAGTCAGGGTGGATGTGACTAGTTTTTCTACACAGGGTCTTGGAAGACTGAAATCAAGGTGTTGGTTGGGTTGAGCTCTAGGCAAGAATCCTCTTGCGGGTTTCTTTATGCTGTTATAAGAATTCCTTCTTTGTAGCTGCATGTCCTGTCACTTTGCTGGCTGACAGCCAGGGACTGGGCTCAACCCCTAGGGGTCATGCACAGTTCCTTGCCATGGGCCTTCTCACCAGCCCTTATGCAATATCCAAGCTTACTCTTTCAAGGGCGGTAGCAGGATCCCAGTGCTGAACCCCCTTTATGTTTCTAATCTCTCTGACTTTGTCTTCTGCAACCAGTGGGAGAAGATTCTATGCCTCTAAAGGGTTTGTGCGACTAATTTTTGCTTACCTGGATAAATTCCCTATTTTAGGGTCACATGTACAAGTACCAGGGCTTACGATTTTATTATATCTATTTGGGGGAACACAGTTCAATTCATACCAGATGGTTAGAAACCTTAAGAATATTGAAGTGTATGCTATGGAGAATGACAAGGACTCAACTAGAGAAAAGAGGAGTTGAGAGAACTGATGGATAGCCATAACCTTCATTGTTTGGACTTTTTGTTCAGATTCCTTAGCCATTGATTCCACACTCTGATTCCTACCTGCTCCATCCTGTCTCTACTAATACCCTCATCTCCTTTTTTTTCTTTTTTCTTTTTTTTGAGTTGGAGTCTCACTCTGTTGCCCAGGCTGGAGTGCAGTGGTTCTCTCACAGCCACCGCAGCCTCGACCTACTGGGCTCAGGCGATCCTTCGGCTTCAGTCTTCCAAATAGCGGAACTACAGTCATGCACTACAATGTCCAGCTAAAATTTTTTTTTTTTTTTGTAAAGGTGACGTCTTACCATGTTGCCCAGGCTGGTCTCAAACTTTTGGGCTCAGGCAATCCTCTTGCCTCTGCCTCCTAAAGTGCTAGGATTATAAGTGTGAGCCATTGCGCCTGCTCCCCCCCATCTCTTAACTCAACTTGCTGACTTTGTATACCCACAAATTTTTGAATGGACATATTGACTCTGAATATGGACCATCTTGAGCTTTCACCAATGTCTGCCTCTCTATCATCTGTGCCAGTCTTATGGAATCTGGACTTAGCCCCATCCTGAACGTGGGGTATTTGCATACACCACTGTAGATAAACAGACCTTTTTGCACTCCTGGTGCTGACTTCTCCCTGCGGATTTGTCTGGGTGCCACCTGAATTCAGGTGGAGTATGGAGTTCATATGTTAGAGGTGCTGCAGAAAGAATTCTTTTACTGAATGAGAAGTCAGACTAAGTCTTCCAAATGTAAGCATGTTTACAATTCCCTGATCTTTTGGGAAGTCTCTCTTACTTGCCAATAAGTTTGTTTTCTCAAAGATGCATCATTCTTGGCAATTATTATCATTTTCCTCCCTCTTCTCTGGTAGCAGGACCTCTGCTGGGTATTCTCTAACAGCTTGTTTCCCCACCTGATCTTCAAGTGGTATTCGAAAAGCTGCAAAAGCCTGGCGTGGGTTTACCTAACAGCTGAGGGATGCCTTTCCTCCTTGCCAATCACATGACTAGGTATGTCTGTCAAAATTGGCTGTCCTTTTAAAGATTTGAGAGTGTAGGAGTTTTACCTACTATAACAGCTGCTAGCGATGATACATCTTCAGAGAAACAACCTAGATGACAAGTCATGGAAGAGACGAGGTTAACACCACATTCCCTCTTATTCTTTTCTATCTTCCTTTCTAAAGTTATTATGTCCCACTCGCACTTACTTAAAACCATTTTAAAGCAGCACAGAATACCTTTAAAAGAAATAAAGCAATTCTTCCCCAAACCTTTAAAAAATATCTTTGCACTCTTGGTAATTTAGAAAAGAGTGAATATGAACTCTGACATATACCTTGAGAGCAAGCTCATTACTAGCTCAGTCCATTTTATGAGTTTGCTCCAGCAGAGCCCTGATGGGATGTCATGAACTCTGTAGTTTGTACACACTCTGGAGAAATACATCCCGCTGTCTTTGCCACTCTGAAATAGAACAAGGTGGTCTTCAGTTTAAATGGGGATTGGATCTGTGTGTGCATCCTGTGATCTATTCAGGGTAAACTACCATAGAGTTTCACAGTTTTTCTAAGAGCAGCTTGAGGGCCAGATAGGGAAACAGGCTGTTGGAAGAAACCCAGCACAGGGCTTGCTGTATAGGGAAAGCAAAGGACTTGCTACTTTAAGATTCCTACCCTAGAAGTATTTTCGAGGTCCAAATGACCCCATCCCCAGGTTTCCTTTGAGAATGAACTGATTTTGGACTAAATCTCTAAGCTCTTTTTCTAGGTCAGAGTGAGTACCTTGGATTTGGCTTTTCTTAGCTATCCTCATGAGAGAGGTATATCTATCAAGAACTTAGAATATTTTGCTACATTCATTTGTTTACATATTTATCTTTTTTATGAATCTGTATGCACCTTGAGCTTTTATTTTGGAGAGGGGAAGGGCTATCTTTTTTCATTTTTTACATTAACGTTAACTTTTTATTAAATCAGGAACACATTTATATGTTTCAAAAAGCAAAACTATAAAAATAAGTATGTCTTAGACATCTCACTTTCACACTCTTTCCAATTGCTCTTGTATTCTTTCCTGTGTTTTTTTATGCGATGTAAGAAAATATAAGTATTCTCATTTTCTACCTTTTCTTAAAGAAAAAGTAACTACATATATATTGTTCAGCACCTTGCTTTTTTTTTCAGTTAACGTATCCAAGATATCTTTTTGTATCAGTACATAGAAAGCTTTTTAATTCTTTTTCTCAACTATATTCCATTGTATTGGATATACTGTAATTTATTTACTCAGACTCCTATTAAAATAAATGAGTTGTGTTCATTCTTTTGTTATTGTAAACAGTGCCACAATGAATGATTCTGTGCATATGTCCTTTTGTTCATCTGCAGGTGTATAGGAAATTTCTAGAAGTGGGATTGTGGGTCCAGGAGTAAATGCATTTACAGTTTCCTTGAATTTGAATCCATCTGCTTGTTTCCCGGACCCAGCATCATGGTACATATAGTCTGTACTCAGTAAATAATTTACTGAATGAAGAATTGAATGGGAGGTGCCTTTTCTGGGTTTCTAGCCTTTATGCCCTGTTGGAGTGTCCAGCCCATTACAAAACTGTAATAAATTCTGTAAGATGTGTCCAGAGTAAGGCATCTATTTACTAAAGATAACCTTATATAGAAAAGACTTTAGAATATTTATATAACTAGACCCGTAACATAACATTTCACCTATGCTTTTATTGAAGTTTTATAAACACACACATCACTGAACTTAGTAAAAAGTACATCTCCAAAAACCAATGAATGTATTTGCTTTATTTGGCTCTGATGGCTAAAGTCCTGTGAGTCAGAATTTTTCCCCCCTCTTTCTTCCTTTCTTTCTCCCACCTTAAATTTTATTTTTTGCAAAATGTTCAGAAAAGTCATCCTATAGTCAATGATGTAAACACCACCTGTTATGACTAATCCTCTCTGGTCTTTCCCTGTTTCAGCTGCCTGCCACTACTGAAGTAGTCATAAGCAGTACCAGAGTACTAAACTTATAGAGGGATCCTTCAAATTGTAGCTCATTTATGCCCTGCTTTGTGCTCACACTTTGTGGATTATGATATTAAATAAAAATTGAGTCTTTGAGTATCTATAACTGTCAGTGTGATCCTAAACAGATAATTAAGCCCTCATGAACCTTCATTTACTCATTTATAGAAAAAGGAAATCAGGCATATCAAGTTGTAAAATGACATTTACACATAAACTTTGTGATTTAAATGGTTAATTTTATAATACTTTGGTTCTGCTTGATCCTTGTTAAGTTTTTGTGGGGTTTTTGGGACATTTTATAGTTTACTAACTCCTACATCCATTTAGTTTTCTAATTTATTATTTGTTTTTTTATACATGGTCTAAGGTTTGGCATTATTTGATAGTGGAAATAACATGGGTTTTGTAACTTCTCAGGCTGGGTTTGAAATCTGGCTCTGTAATTTACAAACTGTGCTGTCCTAGAAAAGTTGTTTAATCTCTGTGCTTATTTTCTCATATGTAAAATAGGATGATAAAGAAGCTACCTTATAAAATTGTAAAGATAAATGAAAAAAAGCCTTTAAAAGATATTAAATTTCACGTCTTAGAAGTTCAGTCCGGGCTCAGTGGTTAAGCCTGTAATCCCAGCACTTTGGGAGGCCAAGGTGAATGGATTGCCTGAGCCCGCAGGTTCGAGACCAGCCCGGGCAACTTGACTAGATAGACCTCGTCTCTACAATAAATTAAAAAAAAAATTAGCCGGGTGTGATAGCGCATGCCTGTAGTTCTGGCTACTTGGAAAGCTGAGGTGGAAGAATCGCCAGAGCCCATCAGGTCGACGCTGGGATGGCCATGAGCATGCCACTGTACTCTAGCCTGGGCAATGGAGTGACTCCAACTCAAAAAAAAAAAAAAAGGTCAGTAAATGTTATGACAGTATATACATGAATATAAGTTGTGAGGGAAGAGATAATAGTGGACAGGAACATTAACTCATGAGCAAATGATGACATACATTTTTTAAAATTGAAAATGTGTTACAAATACAGAAGACCATAATTAACATTTCTATACATTCTAATAATAACAAAATTAAGTTTTAGCACTGGGGTGTCCCCTCTCAGGGGGCACATAAATCTAGCAAACTACTCGGATGTCCCCTCTCAGGGAACATAAAGAGATTGCTGGTGATTATACAGGACAAACATAGCAGTGGAGATTTTTCAAAAGTGTATGTTTCCTTGAAGTTTTCCACTCAAATTGCACAAAAAGCAAATAAAGAGATGGAATATATACTGAGATATACATTAAAAAAAATCAGCTGGTGGTAAGTAAAAAGAGAATGTGTGAAGTGCTTTCACAGTGGGGCACAGACTGAACAATGAATTACTTATTATTAACATGGAAGAAAACGAGACTGCATTGTTTGCTGGAATAGAAAAACACCAGGTGAAAGACGTCAAACAAATTACTATTGCACAACAAGTAACAATGAACCTGCAATGCATGTCGGTCGGTGACCGTTTCACATATTACCACATATTAGAAAAACATAAGATATAAACATCTTTCAGGCATAAAATTTTGATTTTTTTTGTCACAAATAAGTTCCTCAATGTCCAAAATTCCATTATAAGCTAAATGTCATTACAATAAGATAATTGGTTCCAATACAATACTATTTAATATGAAACAATTCATTTTTTCACATTTCATTAAAATGTGTGGTCGAGTTGGCTGGTCAGTGATCAGTGAGATGTCTCCTTGTGTAAAGGGTTAAAGACCATGAGCTCAGCACTGAAATTAAGATAAGAGCCTTGTCAGTACTTTAAAAGCCCCAATTAGCCCACCCCAATCACGGTGCCCCACCCTTTTGTCCAGAGATAACTACAGTTCCCTTTTTTATAGGTACTTCATTATGAGTGAATCCTGGGAAAGTAAGGGCAACTATCAAGACATCTGGCAGAGCTATAATTTAGACTAATTATTAGATGTCTGGAGGAAATATTACCTCTCCAGCTATCAAGAGTATTGTAGGTTAAGTCTAGGAGGTGAACCTGGTGTCATCAGCTGATTCGAATAGCTGAGCAAGATGAGGAGAGCAGACTTCTTCAAACCAAGAATAAGAACTGGGCTCACCTACTTGTTCATTTTGTGTTTGGTTAAAAAAGAAGAGTACAAAGGCAGTCAGGATCTTGGTGATGACAAGCATCAAAATCACAAATGTTCAGGCCACTCTGTTCCATTCTGGAGTGCAGCTCTCATCTTAGGGCACCGTGCTTCCTGTTACTTTGCATAAGAGACCTGTCTCTGTCTCTCAGCCTCTGTCCTTATTGCTTTCTGGAAGCTTGTTGAGCCACCTCCTTGTCTTGGGGGGTTTTGAAGTTGCACAGTGATGTGCCTTGCTGTGAGTTTATATCTGTCCCTTGTGCTGTATACTCAATATACCCTTTCCATCTAGCAGTTCATGTCCTTAAATTCCAGGAAATTTTCTTGAATAATTTTGTTGATTATTTTCTCTTCTCTGCTTTTTCTATTCTTTGTTTTTGAGTCTTCTATTTAAAAAACCACAAGTGGATTGCCTGAGCCCGCGGGTTCAAGACCAGCCTGGGCAACTTGGCAAGACCGCATCTCTAGAATAAATAAAAAATTAGCTGGGCATGGTAGCACGCATTTGTAGTTTCAGCTACTTGGAAGGCTGAGGTGGAAAGATTGCTGGAGCCCAGCAGGTTGACACTGGGGTAGCCATGAGTGTGCCACTGCACTCCAGCCTAGGTGACAGAGTGAGACTCAGACTCAAAAACCAAACAAACAAAAAAACCCAGACTTGCTGGACTCTTAATTTTCTTGTATTTCCATTCCTACTTTCCCTTTTCTTTTGCTCTATGTTTTAGGGAATTTTTTCAAAATCCTTCCATTGAGCAGTCTATTTTTGCTATTATGCTTTTAATTATCAGGGATTTTTCTCCTCTGAATATTTTCTTTTTATAGCATCCTTTTATTTCATGGTTATACTATCTTTTGTTCATCTTAGAAAATTCGTAATAGGTTTAAATTTTTTTTTCTTCTCCCTGCATGGTTTCTGATTTCTCCAAGTTGCCTTTGTCTGTTTTGGTCTCTATCTTCCATATCGGAGGCTTTCATCAGAAGTTTGGTAGTTCTTGGTTTTCCACTCATAGTGAACAGTCAAGAACCAAATAGATGATTGGAAAGTAGTGAGACATAGGTAATGTGGTTATGTTGACCGTAAGCTTCATAATAGGTGATTGGGGTCAATATCTTTACTTATCTTTTCTCAGGCTAGTTAGATTCCCCAGGAAAGTGTCTTCCAATCTTCTGTCTGTGGAAGGGACAGGGTAAGTATTCTGATTGCCGGGGGAAGAAGTCTAGGACTCTGTCTTGATTGATCATTTAGTATTCAGCAATTAGTGATTTACTGCCCTTATGTCTTAGCATAGGTCTTATAATCTCATCTGTGTCTGGCATTTTCCCAGTCCAAAGCACCAGTTATACCCTCTCCAAATCATAGAATTTCCAGATTTCTGCTGTAGTAGGGATGGAGGAACAATAGTGGCAGGGAGGAGATCTAGGGATCTAACTTTTTCTTCAATCTTCACCATAGTTGTTCTTATTTTATCTCCTCCCCCTTACACTACCAGCTCCAGATTCTTAGCCCCTTGAGAATTCTGCAGTGTAAATCAAGTTACTTTTCATCTTTCTCTACTGGGGCATGATATTCAGCTCTTTCATGTCTACTAATTCAGTTTCCACAGGTGTTTCTGCTTTCTAGCCACTTTTTACCTTTCAGGCTATGGCCATTTTGTCTTTAAAACAACAGAACCATTTAGTGTAGTTTTAGTGGAATTTTGGGAGAAATTAAATGTGCTCAGTCTACCATCTTAACCTGAAAAACTTCTATTTTTTTTTTTTTGAGTTGGAGTCTCACTCTGTCGCCCGGGCTGGAGTGCAGTGGTAGACTCACGGCCACTGCAGCCTTGACCTGCTGGGCTCAGGCGATTCTTCCACCTTAGCCTTCCAAGTAGCTGGAACTACAGGCATGTGCCACCATGCCCAGCTAATTTTTTGACTTATTGTAGAGATGCGGTCTCACCAAGTTGCCCAGGTTGGTCTCAAACCCTTGGGCTCAGGCAATCCTCTTGTCTCAGCCTCCCAAATTGCTGGGATTATAGGCATGAGCCACCACGCCTGGCTGTGTTTCTTTAACAGATGAGGAATATAAGATTCTCAGAGATTACATGATTTATGTTTATACATGTTTCAGTATCAAGCCTAATAGTAAACCACCACAAAACTTAGTGGCTTAAACTAACAGCAACGTTTATTTTATTCACACGTATAATTGGGTGGGGATCAGTGGGACCAGCTCATCTTTGTTCTAAGCATCCTAAGCATCAGCTGAGGTGGCTTGAAGACTGAGAACTGGAGTCATCCAAAGGCCTGCTGGCCTCCATGCCTATGAAGGGTACTGGCTGTAGCCCGGACCTTAGTTGGAGCTGGGGCTGGAACGCAGTCATGTGGGCTTTTCTTGTGGCTTCTTGGCATCCTCACAGTATGGTGACTAAATTTCAAGGACCAACATCACTAAAGAGAGAGCCAAGCAGAAATGTTATTACCTTTTAATAAGCTAGTCATACAGCATCACTTTGGTACATTTTGTTCATTAGCAGGGAGCCTTTAAGGCTGGCTCTTATTCCCAAGGAAGGGAAGTAGACTTCATCTTTTGTTGGAAGGCATATTAAAGAATTTATAGACATATTTTTAAACCGTCACATCTGTACATGTAATATGTAGATCCAGGAAAAAAAGGCAAGTTGTTTGCTTCTTTTTTAAGGAATTTTCTTACACCATGTTGTAGGGCGGGAATTAATAACTAAAATCAGGTTTTTAGATGACACATACATTATAAGTTTCTATGGTTCTTCAATTTCTGTATGACAGGTCATTAGGTAGGTCACACTACTAGAAAACTTTTAAACTTTTTGATTACTTTATAAGTCTTGTCCATTTTGTTCTTGAATAGTTGTAGAGATGAAAATGATCTAAGAAATTATCTAAACTAGTCATTTTTTTTAACTTTTAAATTTTGTATTTTAAAGATGAATTTAGGGCTAGTTATACAAATGTTCATTATGTAGGTACTCTTGTTGATGAGGTGTGCTCCCCTTCCCCTGGCAGTTTTCCACTATACCAGTCCCATCCTCGCCCTCCCCTGGCATTTCCCACTACTGTCAATCCCTTTCTTATAGTATTATGATAATTGTTCAAGGTCTGCTTATGCATGAGTTTTAAACCTATTTTTTCTTTCTTATTTTTGTGACAAAATACTTTTTTGGAAATAAAAAAATATTTAGAGCATCATTATATTGAGAAAAGTAAAGCTAAGCTACTCTGAGTAAACCTATCGACTCAGCACCATTCCCCTGAGGTGGCCCTAGAAGTTCTTTGGAACCTTAAACAGAGGCCCAAGGAGTTTCATTGGCTTGTCTAAAGTGAACAAAGTAACCCAGCCAGCTATTCAACCCAGTCTCTTACTTCCAAAACTGGCGCTTTTTCATTACTTATTTATTACTTAATTACAAATATTTATGATGAAACTTAGGGTACAGTAGTTTCCAAGAGTGTGTTATCCGCAGCAAACCTTTTTATATCAGTACCTCTCCAGCAGTAGGGGGATAAGGAAGGGAGGCCCAGGCTCCTTCTCCTGAATATTCATTCTGCATAGAGACTCTTGAACCTCAGATACTGCTGTTGCCACCTGTGCTACCTAGCCAGGAACAATTATCAATCTTCTAATCATATGGCCAATTTAAAGTGTCAGTTTCACTTTGGTGGCTGTAGTTGTGAAAAGCTACGTATTTCTAGTTTTCAACCTGTCAGCCTGTGGAAACAGTGAGCAGGCAGAATTTGGCTGGCAGTCTCACATCTTTTATACATAGTTGTATTAATACTGTTGTTGTTGTTGTTGTTGTTGTTATTATTATTGAGTCAGGGTCTCACTCTGTCAGCCAGGCTGGATTGCAGCCTTGACCTCCTGGGCTCAAGTGATCCCTCTGCCTCAACTTCCCAAGTAGCTGGGACTACAGGTGTGTACCACCACACCCAGCTAATTTTTCTTAATTTTTTTGTAGAAATGAGGTTTCACTATGTTGCCCAGGCTGTTTTCCTGGGCTTAAGCGATCCCTGCCTCGGTCTCCCAAGGTGCTGGGATTACCAGGCTTGAGCTGCCATGCCTGGCCCATAGTTGTGTTATAATCTTTGTATTTTTAATATACTACCAACCCCCACCACTGTCCTTATCCCTCTTACATTAGCTTCAAGTGTTTTACTTAATGTTTCCAAGCAACCAACTAAAATTGGCAACAGTATATTAAAAGAAAGGGAAAATGATTACTGGTTATCAATTTAGCACAAAGTGTTCTTAAGTATTGACTGAATGAAACCTAAATGATAGGTTTTCACTGATAAATACATTTTTAGTATCTTACAATAAATATTCTACACTGTAGAAAAATTTGCATGTGATGGAATTTGCCTGTTTTATTTATAATATCAGTTTGAGATTTAATTAATCTCATCACCATAGTTATTGATTTTCTCTTCTGAATTAGATTTTTAATAACCATCTGTGATAACAGGCAGAAAGGCTGTCTCTGGAAACAATGCTCTGATGTTCAAAGACATGAGAGCAGCTGTCAGCTGTTATTATTCTTTTCTTAATAACTGAATGTCACATCCTGTAGTTTGGCTTTCATTCACTAATGTGAGCAAAGGATTCTGCCTTTCTTTCCGGGTAACAGAACATCACAAGTTCCATTAACATAGTGTGTTAACATTCTTCATTGCTCTTCAGTTTAAGTTACCTTCTAAACTAAAAATAAATCCCATCTGGGCTTATGGTTCTAACTTCACCCTATAATCCTCTTGGCCTTGGCATTACTATTTCTCTCACATAAGAATCTCCCCACTCTCAAGCTCTGCCAAAATCCAGTTTTCTTACTTAAATTTCACTCTTCTTCCACCTCAGCATGGTATTAATAAAAATGAGTGGGTATAAAAATGTGTATATATGCTCTGTGAGTGAATAAGTTAATTTGTATTTGAGTGAGTCTGTTTGTATTTAATTGTGGGTGTTTATAGCCAAGTTGGGAAAGGTGTGTGGGAAGGGATAGGAAAGGGTAAGCCCAGTAAAGAGGAAGAGAAGCTGTAGGGGAGTGACAAAAAGATAATAGTAACAAAGACTGGTGTGGAAAGAGAAGTTTACTTCTTTGATTTCTGCTGAGATAACCTTTCTTTCTCATTAATAAAGATTTCCAAGCATAAGCTATAAGAAATCATTTGTGAAGATATCTAACTTTACTTACTAATAAATTGAACCTCTGAACAATCTGTGCTTACAGTACAAATGACTAGAAATTTGATATTTCATATATTTAATAAAGGGTAGAAAATAATTATACAATGGAATTAAGGAAATCTAATAATCTGGTCTGTATTGTCAACAACATTATTCGTTCATCTAAAATCATTGCATCATTTTGTCAGTGTGATCCCCAGACTGGCAGCATCAACATCATCTATGTTAGAAAGTAAAATTCTTGGTAGTGGTGGCTCACACTTGTAATCCCAGCTACTTGGGAGGCTGAAGTAGAGGGATCAGTTCGAAGTTACAGTGAATTATGATTCTACCACTGCACCCCTGTCTCTAGGGGAAAAAAAGTTCTTGTGCTCCACTCCAGACCTACTAAATCACAGACTATGGGGAGGGGCTGGTAATCTGTTTTAACAAGCTTTCCAGGTCATTCTGATGTACAGTAAAGTTTGAAAAACACTGCTGTTGTATAAAAAATTTGCATCTCTATGGTATCTTCTAATATGAAAGTTTACTTTAAAATATACCTCAATAGGTCTTTCTTTTCAAGGGACTCGTCCATATCAGATCTTTCTGGCATGCTTCTTCCTCTTTCCCTCTCTTCTTCTCACTAATAAACTTTGTATTAAAACTTTATAAATAAATAAAAAAATAGACCCCCAACACTAATGAAATTTATCTTAGCCTATTAAGTTGGTAAAAGGTCCAACAATAGATATTTGAATGGGAGGGGTAAAGAAGGAAGGAAAACCTTATAGCTATGTTTCTGCTGTGATTATTGATATGGCTATGTTTGCATAGTTGAAATATATTCTGATCATATTAGAATTAAATTCTATATATGTGTATTTCATATTGTAGAATTTAAAATCTATAAAATATCAATCTATTCTGTTGATTTAGAAGTATTAATACTTGAGAAAGTACAACAACCAAAGTGAAAAGCTTAGTGAATGGGTTCAACAGCAGCAGAATGAAGGGGATAGGATCAACAAACTGGAAAATAGAACAATAGAAATTATCTAGTCTTAACAATAGAGAGAAGGTAGACTGAAAAATCCACAACATCTTAGGGACCTTTGATCTTGTAACAGAAGATGTTACATTCCTACCGTCAGAGTCCCAGGAGGAGAGGAAAAAGAGTAGGGCTGGAAAAATACTCAAAGAAATAATTTACTTCATTTGATGGGAAACATAAGCCTACAGATTCAAGAAGCTGAGCAAATCCCACCCAAGGTAAATACAAATAAATTCACATTGGGACACATCATAATTAAACCTCTGAAAAGTAAAGCCTAAGAAAAATATCTGGAAAGCAGCCAGAAAAACATGACCCCTTAAAGATAATGCTGTAGTTTGAGTATTTTTCCCCACCAAAATTCATATTGAAATATCCCCAATGTAACAGTATTAAGCCAATAGGGCCTTTAAGACATAATTGGGTCATGAGGACTCTCTTTTATGAATAATTAATCCATTCATGGATTAATGAATTAATAGTTTATGAGAGTGGGACTGGTGACTTTATAAGAAGAGAAAGAGAAACCTGAGATAGCACACTTGACCCCCTCAACATGTGATTCCCTGCATTCCCTCAGGACTCTGCATAGAGTCCTTACTAGCTAGAAGGCCTTCACCAGATGCAGCCCCTTGAAAAGCCATCAGTAACCATGAGACCAGAAGAAAGTGGCACAATATTTTTCAAGTACTAAAAAACAACCACAACAACAACAACAAAAAACTGTTGACCCTGAATCCTACACCCAATGAAAATATTTTTCAGGAGTGGAGGGGGAGGGGAAATAAAGATATTCTCAGAAGTAAAACTAATAATTTATTGCCATGAGACCTACTATAGAAGAATGGCTAAAGAATTTCTCTAAACCAAAAGAAAAAAAATAAAAGAAGGAACTTTGAAATAATCAGAAAACAGTGGGGTGCGGTGGCTCATACCTGTAATCCCAGCACTTTGGGAGGCAGAAGTGAGAGGATTGCCTGAGCCCATGGGTTTGAGACCAGCCTGGGTGATGGCAAGACCTCATCTCTACAATAAATAAATGAATAAATAAACAAATAATTAGCCAGGCATGGTGGTGCACGCCTGAAGTTCCAGCTACTTGGAAGGCTGAGGCAGAAGGATTGCTGGAGCCCAGCGGGTCGACCCGCTGGGCTCCAGCAATCCTTCCGCTTCAGCTGTGAGTATGCTACTGCACTCCAGCCTAGGTGACAGAGTGAGACTCCAACTCAAAAAAAAAAAAAAAGAAAGAAAGAAATATGAGGAAAGAAGAAAGAATGTGATAAGCAAAAATGTGGATAAATACAATAGACTTTTCTTCTTTTCTGTTTTCTAAGTTATATTTGATCATTGAGACAAAAATTATGATACTGGTGTGGTTCTAAGTGTATGTAAAGAAAATACTTAAGAAAATTATAATATTATAAACAGGGGAGAGTAAAGAAAGGTAGGATTTCTATACTTAATTCCATCTTAAAATAACAACATGAGTAGCCTGTGATAAATTATGTGTATATAATGTAATATCTAAAGCAGCCTCTCACTAACACTATAAATAAAAATAGAATTCTAAAAAATGATTAACTCTCACAAAAGCAGGAAAAATAACAGAAATGATAAGCAGAGAGAACAAATGGAAAACAAAAATTAAAATGGCTCTACCTTGTCAATAACTACATTAAATGTAAATGGTCTAAATAAAAGATAGAGATCGACAGAGTAGTAAATTAAAAACATGACCTAACTATATGATGTTTATAATAAATTCCCTCCAAACATAGCAGTTTAAGCAAGTTGGAAG
Source organism: Carlito syrichta (assembly GCF_000164805.1). Classification (NCBI taxonomy): domain Eukaryota; kingdom Metazoa; phylum Chordata; class Mammalia; order Primates; family Tarsiidae; genus Carlito; species Carlito syrichta. Next base: position 917,428 of record NW_007247845.1, read on the forward strand.
TAAACTGATAGAAAAAGACATATTATGCAAACATTAATCAAAGGAGATAGGAACAGCTATATTAATATCAGATAAAGTGGATTTAGAACAAAGAAAATTAGTGGAAACAGAGGGACATTATATAATGATAAAAGGGATTATCAAGAAGATATAGTGATCATAAATGTGTACACACAAAACAACAGAATTGCAAGATATATGAAGGAAAGACTGGTAACAGAAACAAAAAAATTCATAATTGGTGTTGCTGTCTCTAGCTATAATTATAGATTTGGTGGAACTAGACAGAAAATCAAGTGTTATAGAATATAGAAGAACTATAGCACACTTCACCAACAACAGTAGCATATACATACTTTTCAAGTGCCAGTGGAACATATAGCAAGATTGATGACATCCTGGGCTGTCAAACAACCTCAAAAATTTTAAAGAATTGAAATAATGCAAAGTCCGTTTTCTGACGACATTATAATCAAATTAGAATCAGTAACAGAAAATAACAGGAGCATTTCCAAATGTCTGAAAATTAAACAGCTTCCAAAGATGCAAGTCAAAGATTAAGTCTCAAGGGAAATTTTTAAAATGGATGGAAATGCCCAGTAGCAGTGGCTCATACCTATAATACTGACACTTTAGAAGACGGAGATGGGAGGATCACTTGAACCCAGGAGTTCAAGACCAGCCTGCATAACATATGAGAACTTATCTACACGCACACACACACACACACACACACACACACACACACACAAATCCAAGTGGGAGGACACATACCTGTAATAAGGAGGCTGATGCAGGAGGATCACTTAAGCTCAGGAGTTGAAAGTTGCAGTGAGCTATGATGGAGCCACTGCATTTCAACCTGGGCCACAAAGTGATATCTCCAGCTTACAAAAAAAAAATGGATGAAACTGAATGAAAATTAAAATACAGTATATCAAAATGTATGGGATACTGCTAAAGCAGTGTTGAGAGGGAAATTTGTAGCAATCAATGCATACGTTGGAAAAGAGGTAAAGTTTCAAAAACATCTAAACTTCCACTTCAAGAACCTAGAAAAAGAAGAGAAAAATCAGCCCAGAGAAAGCTGGAGGGAAGAAATATCAAGATAACAAAAATCAGTGAAACTGAAAACAGAGAAATTGAGAAAATCAGTGAAGGAAAGAGCTGATTCTTTGAATTGAGAAAATCAGTGAAAGAAAGAGCTGATTCTTTTAAAAGATCAGTAAAATTGACAAACCTTTAGGAAGACTGACAAAAAAGAAGACATTATCAGTATCATGAAACAGAAGATATCACAACAGACCCTGGAAACATAAAAAAACATAAGGGAATAGCACAAACAATTCTGCATACATAAATTTGACAACTTAGATGAAATTGACCATTCCTCCAAACACAAAAACTATTGCAGCTCATTCAATATGAAATTGTTCATTTGAATAGTCCTATGACTATTAAGGAATTTGAATTTATAATATTAAAACTCACCCAAAAAGAAATACCCTTATCCAAATGATGTCACAGATTTCTGCCAGCTGTTCAAAGAAGAATTAACACTATTGTTATACAATCTCTACCAGAAAGTAGATGAAAACTTAGAATTTCCCATTTCATTTACAAAGCTGGTATTATGCTGATACCAAAACCAGATAAAGATGGAAGGAAGGAAAGAATGGAAGGAGGAAGGGAGGGAAAATTACAGGCCCTTATGAATATAGATGGCAAAAATTTTAAAGAAAATATTAGCACATATAATTCAGCAATATATAAAAATAATTATACCCCATGATCAAAAGATGTTTATTCCAGAGATGCTGGATAGTTCAGTTTTCAAAAGTCAATTTTGAAAAATCAAATTAATGTCATCTACTGTTAAGACCTAAGAATACAAATCATATGACCAACCTGAGCAACATAATGAGATTTTGTCTCTACAAAAAATAAAAAAGTCTAGGTAGGGTGGCATGTGCCTATATTATCGATCTGTAGAAAGTATTTGACAGCATCCAACACTCATTTATGATTAAAAAAAAAATCAAAACTCTCAGGAAAAAAACAGGAAAAAAGATCTTGCTCAACTTGATAAGCAACATCTGGAAAAAAATGTAATTGTGAAATACTGAATGCTTTTACCATAAGAATGGGAATAAGGCATGGATGTCTACTCTTATTCAACATGATAGGAAGCAAGGGAATTGCCTTTAACTTGATAAAGCTTATATTTTACTTAATGGCTAAAGACTAAGTGCTTTTCTCTTTAAGATTGAGAACAGGCTAGGCATGGTGGCTCATGCCTGTAATCCTAGCACTTTGGGAAGCTGAGGCAGGAGGATCACTTGAGGCCAGGAGTCTGAGTCTAGCCTAGACAACATAGCTAGACCTAACCTCTTAAAAATAGTCAAAAAAGCCAGGCATGGTGGTGCATACCTATAGTCCCACCTACTCAGAAGGTTGAGGTGGAAGGATCACCTGAGCCCAGGCGATGAGGCTGCAGTGAGCCATGATTGTGCCATTGCATTCTAGCCTGGGTGACAGATTGAGACTCTGATTCAATCAACCAACCAATCAATAAATGAAAATAAATCATACATAGTGGGTACAATGCAAGAATGTTTGCTTTTACCACGTATTCAGCACAGTGCTGGAAATTCTAGTTAGTATAAGAAGGCAAGAAAAAGACATACACGTTAGAAAATAAGAAATAAGCTGGGCTCAGTGGTTCAGCCTGTAATCCTGCACCTTTGGGAGGCTGAGGTGAGTGGATTGCCTGAGCCCGCAGGTTCAAGACCCGCCTAGGCAACTTGGCAAGACCTCATCTCTACAATAAATCAAAAATTAGCTGGGCGTGGTAGCATGTGCCTGTAGTTCCAGCTACCCAGAAGGCTGAGGCAGAAGGATCACAGGAGCCCAGCAGGGTGAGGCTGTGGTGGCTGGGAGCGGCCACTGCACTCCAGCTTGGGCGACAGAGTGAGACTCCAACTCAAAAAAAAAAAAAAAATAAGAAATAAGACTTTCTCTGTTTGCAGATGACATGATTGTCAAACAATCCCAGGGAGTCTACAAAAAAAAAAAAAAAAATCTCCTAGAACTAATGAATGAGTTAAGTAAGGTCAAAGGACACAAAGTCAATTATATTTCTGTATGTTAACAAAGAACACATGGGGAAGATAGCATTCAGATGACTAACATGAGACAGGTAAAGTGAGTTTCTCCTACAGAGTAAACCAAGATAGAGTTTCCTCAGCACCCAGAGAGGAACAGGACCAGCAGCACACCCCACAACTCTCCAAAAGAATAATAACCACTTAGTGCAAAGAAGAATAAAAAAATCATCAACATAGGCTGGAACCGGCTGGATTTTTACCTGCACTACCAGAGTCCACCACAGCCTCTGTACACGGTGGGGAAGATGAGTGAGGGGATTTCAGGAATTATGTGCTCCTGCCACAAACTTGCAGGGCCCCCAGCCTTATGAGACTCCAGTTGCTCACAGGAAACTGCTTTACCCACAGCTGTGCTCGGCTGTGGAGTGGTACAGGAAAAAGGAAAGCCTTGAGCAGCACCAGCTGCCATTTCCCAGGAACTCAACCCTTGCAGGCAGGGCTGCTTTCTGGTTGGCCTGGGAGGGGATGGACCCCAAGGGCAAACCCTGCAGCTGCAGATGGTTTCTGGCTGGGGCAGGTTGCTTGAGAATGTCTGAGATCCTGAGGCTGGCTGCACTTTGGCATTCAAATCACAGATTGCCTAAAGCCAAGGCAGGAGCCATAGCAACCTTTCTCTCCCCCTGTAAACTTTTCTGGGACTGCCCTGCATGACAGCATTATTCCAGTGGCCTAAGACTTCCTCCTAATTGCCGGAGTCCAGCTCCAGCTGGGTTCAGGGTACCCCAAAGGTGGAGACGGCGTCGGCAATGGGGGGGGAAGAAGAAAGAGAGAGAGAGAAAGAAAGAGACTGGACTCCAGTCTAGTGCAGAAGCCAAAACTGCAGTTTGTGGAAGAATCGGAGCAATGAGCTTCTAAAGTTAGCTTGTGTTCATCCTGGTCTGAGAGTTTTTATGTTTTGAGCTCACAGGAGTTTAATCTGGTTAGTGCTGAGTAGAAAGGGGGAGGAAATGGGGTCAATAGCTCCTGAACGCATCCTAGTGGTCTCGGGGTCAACGGCCCTTCCTAACCCTCAGTGGGCCTCCGTGGCTGGCTCCCAACACCTAATCACCACTGGGGTAGCCAAGAGTGAACACTTGTGGGGTGTTTCACCTCTTTCTTCTGCATTCCCAGAGTCCTGCCCTTGGCCTAGACTGGCTGGGCATTTCCTTGGAGCAACCCATGCCAATGAGAAACCCCACACCCACCATCACAGCTTGCTTTCTCCCCCAAGCGCTACCTTCTAGCCAGAGGTCAACAGCACAGCCCACCACATTGGATATAACACCTCAGCTTTGGGGAGACCTAATCCTAAGCCCTAGCTAAAACCACTTTTCAAAACACTCCAGCCACTCAAGATGCTGTGAACCAGTGTAAGTACCAATACAGGACTGCCACAACTAGCAATTGAGAAATTCACCACACCGAGGGAACCCTACAGTGCCTGTATCAGTCCCCTATCAACCTCAAATAAAAAGATGTCATCTACTCAAATGAGAAGGAACCAGAAAAATAATTCTGACAATATGAAAAACACAGTTCACACATCCCCCAAAAGGCCTCACCAATTCTTCAGCAACAAACCCTAACCAAAATGAAATTTTTGAAATTCCAGACATAGAAACTAAAAGATTATAAAATTTGATTAATGAGCTTCAGGAGAAAGCTGAAAACCAACAAGAATAAATTTAAAAAGTGATTCAGAACATGAATGAAAAGTTATCCAAAGAGATAGAAAACTAAAAAGCTGAAATTCTAGAAATGAAAGAATCATTTAGGGAAGTACAAAATGCGGTAGAAAGTTTTAACAGTAGACTAGAACAAGCAGAAGAAAGGATCTCAGAACTTGAAGACAAAGCTTTTGAATTAACCCAATCAGACAACAATAAAGAAAAAAGAATCAAGAGAATGGAACAAGGTGTCTAAGAAATGTGAGATTATGTAAAATGTCCAAACCTAAGAATCATAGGTGTTCCTGAGGAAGAAGAGAAAGCAACAGGTTTGGAAAACCTATTTGAGGGAATAATGGAGGAAAACTTCCCTGGCCTTGCCAGAGATCTAAACATCCAGATACAAGAAGCCCAAGGAATCCCAGAAGATTCATTGCAAAAAGGTCATCCCCAAGGCATATAATCATATGCTTATGTAAAGTTAATGTGAAGGAAAGAATTTTAAGAGCAGTGAGACAAAAGCATCAAATAATGTACAAAGGTAAACTTATCAGACTAAGGCCAGACTTCTCAGAAGAAACCCTGCAAACCAGGAGGGACTGAGGCCCCATCTTCACTCTCCTCAAATAGAGTAACTGTCAGCCAAGGATTTTGTATATTGCAAAACTAAGTTTCATAAATGAAGGAGAAATGAAGTCCTTTGCAGAAAAGCAAGTCCTAAGGGAATTTGTCAACACTAGACTGGCTCAACAAGAAATACTCAAAGAAGTTCTAAATACTGAAAGAAAAGGTCAAAACAAGCCATTAGAAAAATGCTGGAAATCATGAAGTTCACAGGCCTTGTGGAACACCAACACAATGGAGAAAATAGATAGATAAATAAATAAATAAAGCAATCAGATAACAACCAGTATGATGAATGGAATAGTTCCTTACATATCATTTTAAATTCTGAATAGAAATGGTTTCAACGCTCCATTAAAAACATTTAGACTGGCAGCTTGGATTAAAAAATATATATATATCTCCTGCCTTAAGAGACCCACTCAAGTCACAAAGACTTCTATAGACTCAAGGTAAAGAGATGAGGAAAAATGTGCCATAAAAATATTCCATGCAAATGAAAACCAAAAATAAGCAAGAGTCTCCATTTGCATATCAGATAAAACAGACTCTAACAACAGTACAAAAAGACAAAAATGCCTATTATATAATGATAAAGGGATCAATTCAATTAGAAGACAAAAAATTTAAATATAAATTCACCTAACACCAGAACCCCCAAATTCTACTATAAAACAAATTCTATACCTAAAATAAAAAGAGATAGACAGCAATGCAATAATAGTGGGAGACTTCAGCACTTCACTGACAGCAGACAGATCACTAAGGCAAAACGTCAACAAAGAAACACTGGAGTTAAACCAGCCTCTAGAACAAATGGAACTAATAGACGTTACAAAACATTCCATTCCCCAAGCTACAGAATATGCATTTTTCTCATCAGCATATGAAACATTCTCCAAGATAGACAATATGATAGGCTATAAGTTAAGTCTCAATAAATTCAAAAATATCAAAATTATATCAAGTATCTTCTCAGACCACAATGGAGTAAAACTAGAAATTAACACCAAGAAAACTTGTGAAACCAAACAAAAACACGTAAGTTAAACAATCTCCTGAATGATCTTTGAGTCAACAATGAAATCAAGATGGAAATTTTTAGGTTTCCTTCTAATGAATGACAATAATGAAACAAGTTATCAAAACCTCTGGGACGCAGTCAAAGCTATGCTCAGAGGAAAATTCATAGTGCTTAAGTCCTATATTAATAAGACTGAAAGACTGCATATTGACAACCTAACATCCCACCTCAAAGAACTAGAAAAACACAAATAAGTCTAAAGATAGCAGAAGAAAATAAATAACAGAGATTAGAGCAGAACCAAATACAATTGAAATTTTAAAAAACAGGATCAATGAAACAAAAAATGATTCTTTGAAAAGATAAACAAAACCAATAGATGCCCCTAAGTAGATTAATTAAGAAATGAAGAGAAAAGACTCAAATTAGCTCAATCAGAAATGAAAATAGAGACATTACAATTGATACAATGGAAATTCAAAAGATCACCCAAGACTATTATGGACACCTTTATGCAAACAAACTAGACAATCTAGAGAAAATGGATAAATTATTGGAAACATAGAGCCCCCTAACCTTGAATCAGTGAGAAATAGAAACCCTGAATAGACCAATTTGAGTAGTAAGATTGAAGCAGTAGTTAAAAGCCTCTCAGTAAGAAAAAAGTCCAGGACCTGATGGACTCACAGATGAATTTGACCAGACTTTCAAAGAAGTGCTAATTTTACTGGAGCTATTCCATAACATTGAAGAAGAGGGAATCCTCTGTAACTCATTCCACAAGGCCAGTATCACTTCGATACCAAAGCCAAGAAAAGACACAACAAAAAAAGAAACTATAGACCAGGATCCTTATGGACATAGATGCAAAAATCCTCAACAAAATATTAGCAAACCAAATTCAATAGCACATTAAAAAATATGATAAACATACACCATGGGTTTTATCCCAAGAATGCAAGAGTGGTTCAATATGTGCAAGTCAATAACTACGATCCATTACATAAACAGAAATAAAAACAAAAATCATATGATCATTTCAACAGACACAGAAAAAGCACTTGATGAAATCCAGCATCCCTTTATGATAAAACTTCTCAGCAAAATAAACATAGAAGGAATCTTCCTCAAAATAATAAAAGCTATATACAACAAATACACAGCTAATGTCCTCCTGAACAGAGAAAAGTTGAACACATTCCCCCTCAGAACTAGAGCAAGAATAAACAAGAAAAAGAAAGAAAAGTTAAAAAAAAAAAAAAAACCCAGAACTGGAACAAGGCAAGGATACCCACTTTCACCTCTACTATTCAACATAGTACTAGAAGTCCTAGACAGACCAGTCAGGCAAGAAAAAGAAATAAAGCTTATCCAAATTGGAGTAAAAGAAATCAAACTATCTGTGAATGTCGATGATATGACCTTATACTTAGAGAATCCTAAAGACTCTTCCAAAGACTCTTGGACTTGATAAACGAATTCAGTAAAGTTTCAGAATACAAAATCAACACATACAAATTAGTAGCACTGCTATATGTCAATAGTGACTAAGCTGAGAATCAAATCAGGAACTTTATTCCATTTACAATAGCAGCCAAAACAGTTAAAATACCTAGAAATATATTTAACCAAATAGGTGAAAAATCTCTACAAGAACTACAAAACTCTGATGAAAGAAATTATAGAGGACACAAACAAATGGAGAAACAGCCCATGCTCATGGATTGGAAGAATCAGCATTGTTAAAATGACCATATTACCTAAGGTAATCTACAGCTTCAATGCAATCCCTTTCAAACTGCCAATGTCATTTTTCACAGAATTAGAAAAAAAAAATCCTAAAATTCATATGGAAGCTAAAAACAGCCAGAATAGCCAAAACAATTCTAAGCAAAAAGAACAAAGCTGGAGCCATTACATTACCTGACTTCAAATTATACTACAAAGCTGTAGTAACTACAACAGTCTGGTACTGGTACAAGAGCAGACACATGGACCAGTGGAACAGAATGGAGAATCCAGAAATAAACCCATATGCCTACAACCAACTGATCTTTGTAAAAGCAGACAAAAACATAACACTGGGGAAAGGACACCCTATTCAGCAACTGGTGCTGGGAAAATTGGTTAGCTACATACAGAAAAATGAAACTTGATCCCTATCTCTCCCCATGTACAAAAATTAACTCAAGACAGATTACTTAAATGTCAGACCTGAACCCATAAATATCCTAGAAAAACTAGGAAAACTCTTCTGGACATTGGCCTAAGCAAATAATCATGGTTAAAACCCTAGAAGCAAATGGAACAACAGCAACAATAAAAAAAACCAAGTGAGACTTAATTAAACTAAAAAGCTTCTGCACAGCAAAAGAAATAATCAACAGAGCAAATAGGCAACCTACAGAATGAGAAGATATTCACAAACTATACTTTTGACAAAGGACTAATATGCAGAGTCTATAAAGAACTCAAACAAATCAGCAAGAAAAAAGCAAATAGCCCCATTAAAAAGTAGGCAAATTACACGAACATACATCTCCAAAAAGAAGATATAGAAATGGCCAACAAACCTATGAAAAAAATGCTTAAGATTACTCATGGTCAGGGAAATGCAAATTTATAGCACAATGAGATACCACCTTACACCAGTCAGAATGACCATTATTTCAAAAAACCAGAAAGCAATAGATACTGGCATGGCTGCAGAGAAAAGGGAACTATTATACACTGTTGGTGAGAGTGTAAATAAGTACAACCTCTATGGAAAGTGATATAGAGATTACTCAAAGAACTAAAAGTAGATCTACCATTTGATCCAGCAATCCCACTATGAGTTATATACCCTAAGGAACAGAGGTCATTATATAAAGAGACACCTGCACCCACATGTTCATTGCAGCACAATTCACAATTGCAAAAACGTGGAATGAACCTAAATGCCCATCAACCAATCAGTGGATAACGGAAAGGGAAATGTGGAATATTAGTCATATATCAAAAACAGTGAAATAATGTCTTTTGCAGCAACTTGGATGAAATTGAGGAGCATCATTCTAAGCAAACTAGCTCAGGAACAGAAAACCAAACACCACATTTTTTTCACTCGTAAGTGGATGCTAAACTAAGGATCTACAGAGACATCGAAAATGGTATCATGGACATTGGAGACTCAAAAGGGGGAGGGGAGAAGGGGGTGAAGGGACAAAAAAAGATCAACTATTGGGTACAATATGCACAGGTGGGGGGGTGGTGGGTACTCTTAAGCCCAGACCAAAAACTATTTGTATCCCCCAAAACTATTGAAATTTTTAAAAAGAAAGAAAAAATGAAAACAAAACAAAACACGTGTACACTAAAATTAAAAAAATACTTTTTATGATCACTCAGAAAAAAATAAAATACTTAGTTGTAAATCTAGCAAACATTACTGAACTTGTATGCTTAGAATTCTACTATGCTGATGAAAGAAAGATCTAAAATAAGTGGAGAGGCATACTGTGTTTATGAATCGCAACACTTAATGTGGCAAAGATGCCAATCTTATATTGATGTGTGGATTTAAAGCGATGCCTGTCAAAATCCCAGTAAGTTTTTGTTGTTGATAAAGACAGGATTTTTCTCCAATTCATCTGGAAAGGCAGAAGAACTAGAACAGCTAAAACTGTTTTTAAAAAGAATAAAGTAGGAAGAATCATCAACCTGATTTTTATTATATAGCTACAGTAATCATTCTGTGAGGTATTAGTGGGGTGGTAGATAAAAGGACTGATGGAACAGAGAGAGAGTCCAGGAAGAGAACCACACAAATATGCCCAACTATAATTGATAAAAGTACCAAAGCAATTCAGTGGGGGAAAGAGAACCTTTAAACAAATACTGCTAGAGTGATTGGACATCTGTGGATTTAAAAAATAATAAACATTAACCCAGATCTCACACTTCATCCAAAAAATATGAGGTGTCACCGCCCCCCAAAAAAAAACTGCATTATTTTTTAGAGGACCATCTGAATTATTTTTTAGAGGGTTGGATCAAACACTCAACCAAAGTTTTTATCTGGAAGTTTTGAGAAGGTTGCATCCTTGTTTGAGGAAGAAACGTGTCAAGTTGTGTCAAGTTTGACAAATAAGTAGTTCTTTCACCATGACAATGCCATCTGCCCACATCATGCTGAGTGTTCAGCAGTTTTTGACCAAAAACGGTTCGATTCCTGTGACCCACCCTTCCTATTCACACGATCTCACCCCAAAGGACTTTTCTTTGTTTCCCCAGATGAAAAAAGTCCTCAAAGGGATACGTTTTGCCCTTGTGAAAGAGGTGAAATGAAGCACCTAGGCATCAAAATTGACGTGTTCAAAAACTGTTTTGAACAATGGAAAAAGTGTCTTTGTAGGTGTATTGCACCAAATGGAGAGTACTCTAAAGGTGACACAACTTGACATGTTTCTTCCTCAAACAAGGATGCAACCTTCTCAAAACTTCCAGATAAAAACTTTGGTTGAGTGTTTGATCCAACCCTCTAAAAAATAATTCAGATGGTCCTCTAAAAAATAATGCAGTTTTTTTTGGGGGGGAGGGGGTGACACCTCATATTTACACATATAAATAAATTCTGGAGCTTTTGGGTTTGCCCCTTGTAAGTGAAAATTCATAATGGACTTAAATTTAGAAAAGAAATAAAACCACAGGTGAAAATTGTTGGGATTTAGAGCTAGAAAAGAGCGCTTAACCTTGGCACTAGAAGTACAATTCACAAGAGGAAAATTTATAAATTTGACTTAATCAAGATTTAAAAGTTTTGCTCTGAGAAAGATCTTGTTCAAAGGATGAAAAGACAAGCTATAGAGTAGGAGAAAATGTGTGCACACCATGTGTATGATAAAGGACAATTATTAAAATATGTAAGGAACTCTCAATATTTAACAATAAGAAAAGTAAATAATCCAGTTAGGACACAGGCAAAAGACATGAAGAGACATTTCACTGAAGATGATGTTCAGATGGCAAATAAGCACATTAAAAGGTGTTCAACAGCAGTAGCCATTAGGACATTGCAAATTAAAATTGCAGAAATATCATTACATACCTATTAGAATAAAAAAAATAGTGACATCACCAATTACTGGAGAGGATATGGAGAAACTAGATCACTCAACTATTACTGATAGGATTATGAAATGGTACGTCACTCTAGTAAGCAAGCTTGGCAGTTTCTAAAAAAACTAAACACGCAGCTACCATACAACTTAGCAGTTGCTTTCCTGGGCATTTATCCCAGAGAAATGAAAACTTATTTCATCCAGGAACCTGTACCCAAATTTTTATAGCAGCTTTATTCACCTTAACCTCCCAAAAGATGCCTTTCAGTGGTTGAATGGTTAAACAAGCCATGGTACACCCATATCATGTAATACTAGTCAGCACTAAAAAGGAATGGACAATCAGTATGTGCAGCAACTTGGATGAGTCTCCAGAGAATTATGCTCAGTAAAGCAAAGCCAATCCCAAAAGTTCACATAGGTGTGATTCTTTTTATATAACATTCTTGAAATGACAAAATTATGGAAATGGGAGAAGAGATTAATGGATACCAGGGGTTAAGAGAGGTGAGGGCAGGTGGAAGTAAGTATGGCTATAAAAGGGCAAATGAAGGACTCTTGTGGTGATAAAAATGTTCCGTATTTTTCTATGTCAGTGTCAACCTTTTGGTGTGATATTTTAGTGTAGTTTTGCAAGATGATATCATTGGGGGAAACTTGGTAGAGAGTACATGGGACTGCTGTTGTTTCTTATATCTGCATGGAAATCTACAGTTACCTCCAAAAGTTTAATTACAGAATGATAACTCTAGAGGTTTGTTGATATTTAGATGGACAGAATTTGATTAATCATAATTCTGGTTCATGACACTGGCACTGTTGGTCCATGGTTGCTTTCTTTAAATAATATGTAGAATAGGATATGAAATAATATTATATAGTATAGTATAATATAATATAAAGTAACAATATGGTGTAATATAACACAATACAATTAAATATAACTTATATCCACAAAGCCACTACCCAGCATGAGTGGTAGAATACCGACAATAACAGACCTACCTATATGGTCCTCCTTAACAATCCACGATAATCAGTACCCTAAATCTTGTATTTATCATTTTCTTGCCTTCCTTTTTATGTGGTTTTAGCCAATGCATATTTAGTTCTTAAAAATAGATAGTTCTGTATTAATTGGATTTTTTTTTTTTTTTTGAGTTGGAGTCTCACTGTCGCCCAGACTGGAGTGCAGTGGCTGCTCCCGGCCACTGCAGCCTCAACCTGCTGGGCTCCGGCGATCCTTCTGCCTCAGCCTTCCAAGTAGCCAGAATTACAGGCATGCGCTACCACTCCCAGCTGATTTTTTGATTTATTGTAGAGATGAGGTCTCACTGCCCAGGCGGGTCTTGAACCCGCGGGCTCAGGCAATCCACTCACCTCAGCCTCCCAAAGGCGTGGGAGTACAGGCAGAGCCACCAAGCCCGGCTTTAATTGGTTTTGTAACATGATAAAAAGGCAATCATCAAACTGAATGTAATTTGTTTTGGATTTATTTTTTTCATTCAACATGAAATCGTTTTGCTGAAATCTACCCAAATTGTGGGCATGTGTTTCTGAGATGCTTTCACTCTCTGAGTGGCTGTTATTTTGTTCATTATTCTCTTTATTATGATAAAAATTTATAATTAAAAATTTTAGAATTTAGCTGGACATAGTGGTGTGCATCTGTGGTTCCAGCTACTTGGAAGGCTGAAGTGGAAGGATCACCTGAGCCTAGCAGGTCAAAACTAGATAAAATCCTGTTACAGAATGACGTGAAATACATTAAGAAAAGATACAGCACTTAAAAGAACAACATAAGTCAGAATTATAAAAACTCAAGAATAAAGGAAAGAATTAGAAATATCTTAAAAATTTAGAAATGAACTAGAAAGCACACAAACAAACATAGAAGATAATACCTTAAGAGAGATGAAAAGAAGGAAATGTTAAAATTTAAAAATAAATGATAAAAATAATTTGAGAGGAATTAATTATAACTGAAATAGAGGCCAGGTGCAGTGGCTCAAGCCTGTAATCCTTGGACTTTGGGGGGCCAAGGCAAGAGGATTGCCTGAACTCAGGGGGTTGAGACCAGACTGGGTAACTTCGTGAGACCTCATCTCTACAATAAATCAAAACATAAGCCGGGCATGGTGGAAGGAAGGAAGGAAGGAAGGAGGGAGGGAGGGAGGGAAGGAAGGAAGGAAGGAAGGAAGGAAGGAAGGAAGGAAGGAAGGAAGGAAGGAAAGAGGGAGGGAGGGAGGGAGGGAGGAAGGAAGGAAGGAAGGAAGGAAGGAGAAATATTCCCATATTCCTAAAAGACAACTTTTGGACAGGAAGGAAGGGGAAAAAATGCTAAATTATATTTATAGGCACCTTTAGTGGGGAAGGGAGAAAGGGAAGAAGCTCTTTGTTAAATGTACACATCAGTGTAAGATACAGCTTCACATCTGTTGTGAGTGGAGTGGCGGAGTAGGGAACGAGGCCCCCAGTAAGTGCCCTTCACTATGATTGGTTTTGTTATATGATCCCAAAGTGAATATTATGCAAAATAATTGATTTTGTTTTCTTTTCACAATGAACTAATCTTAACATTTTACAAGTTGGAACAGTGTCATGATTAATTACATTGAGTGCTTTTTTATACTTTACAGTGAGAGAACTACCACCAATTTGCCTTGATGTTAGACAGAAACAGCGTGTCTCCATGGACGCATCATCGTCGGAATTGAAGGCCCCGGTCCTTCCAGAACCTATCCTTCCTAGCCAACCCAAAACCATGAAAGACTTTCAGTAAGTTTCAACACACTGTTATATGTAGATGTATAGTCATCTGTATGTCTGCACTTTATGTAATTTGCTATCTTTGTGAGAAATTATTTGAACTTGTGGATCATTACAAGGTATTAGCCAAGAATGAAGACACAAAAGACTAGATATTGCAAACTGAAATGAAAACAAATGTATGAATAACAGGTAAGAATTAGATATATTGCAGCAAAGTAAAGGAAACACTAAGGAAAAGACGATGAGTCAAAACTTGCAAAAAGAGATAAAGGTGGTAGTAAAATGTTGCCACTTCCAAAAATACAAGTTCATCTACTTTGTAACACACACTATAAATTTATGTCATCATTCAAAAAAAATCCAAATACATATATGGAGGACTAGGGAATGAGAAAGTAGAGACAGGGAATGTAAACAAATTCCCCAGAATTTCAGTGATGAAGGGAAGGAAAGAAAGACTGATAATTGGAAGAGACATGTCAAGAATGAATTTTTTAAAGTAGATAAATGGGAAAGTTGAAGCTGGTTTACTATCTTAATCCAATTAAGAATCACAAATATATATTACATTAACTAGCTGGAATATTTCTATATTTGTTTTCGGTATTTCATGTTGCATGTTTGGTGACATTTATAAAATGTAATGCTATTTTACTGGATAATATTTCTTTCTGTATATGGTTAATTTATGTTTTCATTTTAGGGAAGATGTAGAGAAGGTTAAGTCATCAGGAGATTGGAAAGCAGTACATGGTTTTTATCTGACAACATTTGATTCTTTCCCAGAATTAAATGCTACATTTAAGGTAATAATACATAAAACACATTTTTCATTCATTTTAGTTTTAATTTTTCAAAAAAGATATGATATATTTAACCTTATTTTTTTCCCTAGTATTTACTTGAACAGGCATTTTAAAGATGCATATGTCATATATGTATTGATTTCAGAAATTATACATATTACAAATATTACTTACGTGACATGTCAAAAATATTTTTATTTGTACTAATGTTGTCTGACTCCATTGTTTCAGTTTTAAGAAAGAAAGTTATTAAAATAATCTTTATACATTCATTTTTTATTTTCAGAAATTTTGCTCTAACAGTTCTTTTTTTATCATCAGACTAAAAAATAGTAGAAATTATTGAGGAACAGTACAGTTCAAATATTACTAAGATCACCTGTACATTGACCACTTATGTACCTAATCCTGAATTGTACCCTCATCTTTTAAATTTTTAAAAAAGCAAAGCAAACAAAAAACAAATATTACTAAGAATAGTTCTTAAAATGTTAAATACACCTAATTTTTTAATTGAATTTTCAGAAAGATGCCACTGCCTCATTTAATACCATTGAAGACTCTGGGATTAACACTAAATTTGTGAATGCTGTATATGATGCCTTACTTAATACTGTAAGTATTATTTATGAACACATGCAAATTGTGCAGTTCTGTGTCTCTTTGTATTTCAGAGGCAGTCACACAAATAATATAAGAATCACCTGGTAACATAATTGCATTAGAAACTGCTAAAATTTTATAGTATATATAGTTGGAATTCTCAGAAAGTTTGAGCATTTTATTCTTTTAATTAACTGAGAATTAAAGAGAAAATACTTTTACATCCAATCCTTTAGAAATACTTGCTATAATTATATTTTACTTAGAGAGCAAAAAGAGGTAAAGTATTTGATTATATTGGAATTGCACTGAATCAATAGATCAGTGGTTCTCAAACTGTGTCAGAATCACAAGAAAGGATTGTTAAAATACAGAATTTCAGATTCAACAGGTCTTGAGTGAAGCCCAAAAATTTTCATTTCTAACAAGTTCCCATATGTTATGCTCCTAATCCAAGGACTACATTTTGAGAACCCCACTGCTATAGATCAATTTGTCAAGAATCGACATTGTTTCAATCCATGAGAATGGTATATCCCTCCAACTACCAATTAATTTTTCTTGGTAACGTTTTGTAGTTTTCTGAGTAGAGGTGTTATACATTTCTTGTTACATTTATTTCTAGGTACTTGATGGTTTTTTGATGCCATCATCATTTTTTTTTCTAATTGTGACTAATATATGGAAATACTTTCATGTATTTATATTTATCTAGATACAGTTGACCCTTGAACAATGTGAGGGCTACAGGTGCCAAACCTCCATGGTGTCAAAAATATGCATATATTTTTTGACTTCCAAAAAACTTAACTGCTAATAGTCCTCTATTGACTGGCAACCTTACTGATAACATAAACAGTTGACTAACATATTTTGTGTGTTTTATGTATTACATATTGTATTCTTACAATAAAGTAAGCAAGATAAAATACAATGTTACTAAAAAAATTATAAAGAAGAAAGAATACATTTATTATTCATTTAGTGGAAGTAGATTATCATAAAGAACTTAATCCTTGTCTTCATGGTGAGTAGGCTGAGGAGGAAGAGGAGGAATCGATCTTTCTGTTCTGGGGGTGGCAGAGGTGAAAGTAAATCCAAATATAAATGGCCCTGCACTTTTTAAACCCATGTTGTTCAAGGATCAATTGTACCTTACTGTATTCACCCATTTATTTTAGTAATACATAAATTAACTTGGGTTTTCTGTGAACACAATCACATCATGAAAAAAGAGAGTTTATCTCTTTCTAATCCTTATATCTTATATGGATGTTTGCACTCCTAGGAGCTCTTGTAGAATTTTGAATAAAAGAAATAATAGCAGACACAATGCATTTTAATTTCTTATTCCCATTCTGAATACTTCACTTTTAAATACATGAAAGAGTACTTAACATAATTTGTCAACAGAGAAATAGAAATAACATTACATATTCACCAAAAGTGATACAGTTTTTTCAAAAATGTATAAAATACTGGCAACATTGTGGAACAAATGGCACTTTGATACCTTGCTGAGATGAGTAAAAATTAGCACAAACACTTTGGAAAACTACTTGGCATGATCTGTTAACACTAAGCATGTGCATATTCTGTGACACAATTTTACTTCTAGGTACACTTCTCTTTTTTTTCATTTTAGCATCTTAATTTCTGTTGAATATAAGACAATTTTTGTAAGCTAGGAAACAGAATCAGCTTAAGGCAATCTAGTCATCTAGAAATCCAGGCTGAGTCTTGTGACCTTTAGCGGAATGACATCATAATTCAAGGTGCTAACAATAGGGTTATAAACTCTAAATAATAAACACTTATCTACATTTCTATTAGGAAATAGCCAAAAAGTCCAGTCCTTAAAGAGATGTAAATATTTTGATTAAAATAAAACAGAATGACTCAATTATATGCTGTCTAATCTATTGGTGAACCAGATTAGAGCTGGCCAAGGATTGGTAACCAGAGAAAGTGTTTACATTTTGAAGACTTGCTTTATGGCTTAAAAAATTCCTTGCTGCTGTCAATAAGAAGGCGAGTAAAAAATATTGCAAATAGAACCATGCTGGTATTTGATTTTTACCAAGGTCTTCCACCACTGGAACATGAATGTCAAGATAAGTACAAGGGATAGGATAATTAGATATTTTAAAAATAAATTACTTAGTAATAAGAAATTAGACACACAACTTTCTCCCATTTGCTACAAGAACAGATGATAATGGAGACTATTTAAAAGAAATGCTCACCTCCAAAGAGGACAGTGGTAGTAACACTTTCCACTACAGAACAACCAACCTCCCATTTTTCCAGGCAATTAACATCGCTTTTCTTCCATGATACATATTCTGGTGGAAAACTTGTCAGGAGCATTTGTAAATGTCAGGAGATTAAAACAAACAAACAAAAAAAATATGTCCAAGTTACCTAGTTCTTTGACCATTAACTCTAGTTTCTACTCAATATTTTTTTTTTTTTTTTTTTGAGTTGGAGTCTCACTCTGTCATCCAGACTGGAGTGCAGTGGCCACTTCCGGCCACCGCAGCCTCGACCTGCTGGGCTCCGGCGATCCTTCCGCCTCAGCCTTCCGAGTAGCCAGAATTACAGGCACGTGCTACCACGCCCGGCTGATTTTTTGATTTATTGCAGAGATGAGGTCTCGCTGCCCAGGCGGGTCTCGAACCCGCGGGCTCAGGCAATCCACTCACCTCAGCCTCCCAAAGGCGCGGGATTACAGGCTGAGCCACCGAGCCCGGCTTCTACTCAATGTTTTTAAGCTGGGTGCAGTCCCACTATGATTCTTCTCTTTAGGGCTGAGGAGGTTGTTAATCATCAAAGCCTATGATGCCATCATAGGAGAAACCCCATAGCCTTGGAATGCACAGTGGATAATGTGCAGGTAGTAAAATCCTGATAGGCACCTCAGAGTGCCAATGATCAGGACTAGACAAGCCTATTCTGCCTCTGTTTGCTGATGTAGTCCAACAGCAGGAGGAAGCCTAGATAGTGAGAAAGGCACCAGTCAAAAACAGCACGGTGGCAAGTGCAGTGGCCTTATAAGGGATCTCAGGAGCCTTTTCTTAAGCCTGAAGATCAGTGTCACTGTCTTCTGTGCTGGAGAGACTTGAGTATTTCACTTTATTGCTGGGGATTTCAGTAACCAGGTTAGTACCAGATGACATCATAACATGCTGGCAAAGCTAGTCGGAGCACATGCCATGCTGCCCATGTGCCAAGAGCTTGTCCATGGTTGATAGCAGTAGTGCCTGAGGCCATGTGGCACAGTCACCTAATTGCCATCCAGCCCACCCCAGCAATGACCAGTTCTCTTTGACTTCTTTTGACTTAGAATGATATTAATGTTTTACATACATTAAAAAATTAAATCTGCAGACATGATGAGAGAGCTCCCTAAAATGGAACACAAAACAGAAAATAATTAAACTTAACTATATTTTGAATGGGTACTATAACAGTATTAAAAAAAAAAAAAACTCAGCCAAGTAGCTTTTATTCATAGTACCTTAACTATATATCTTCAATATAAAGATTTAAAAAAAAAAAAAAAAAAACTAAAACTAAACAAATCTTCAAATGTTGACCATTAGCTCTAGTTTCTACTCAATATATTTTTGTGATTCTTCTCTTCAGGGCTGAGGAGGTTGTTAATCATCAAAGCCTATAATGCCATCATAGGAGAAACCCCATATGATATTAATGTTTTACACACACACACACACACACACACACACACACACACCTGTATCTGTTCATAGTACCTTAACTATATATCTTCAATATAAAGATTTTTCTGTGCCACAGATACAGGGGTGTCAGATTTTGTCAAATGCTTTTTTTACATCTATTAGTATGATCATATGACTTTTTTCTTTGGCCTATTGATGTGATGAATTACATTACTGATTTCAAAAGTTGAACCAGACTTGCATACCTGAAATAAGTCCCATTTGGATATGTTATATAATTTGTTTTATACATTTTTTGTTTCCATTTGCTAATATATATTTTTTTAGTATATTTGAGTTTGTTTAGTAGGTAATCTTTTTTTTTTTAATGCAGGGTACAATTCAGGATTAGGTATACAGTGGCTATCATACAGGTATAGTTTGGGCCTCCCTTTAGTCCCCACTTGGCCTGGTTTGAGATGAGGTACCCTTATTGATGTTATGTGCCCCCCACACCCTGCCGGCAGTATCCCACTACTGCCACTCTCTTTCTTATAGTATTTCCATTTGCTAATATTTTATTGAGGATTTTGCATCTATGTTGATGAGAGATCTGTAATTTTTCTGTCTTATAATATCTTTCTCTGGTTTGGGTATTAGGGTAATGCTGGCCTCACAGAATGACTTAGGGAATATTATCTCTGCTTTTATTTTCTGAAAGAAATTGCACAGAATTTATATCATTTCCTTCTTAAGTGTTTTGTAGAATTTACTGCTAAAGCCATCTAGGCCTGGTGCTCTCTGTTTTAGAAGATTATCAATTATTAATTTTGTTTTTTAATAGATGTGGACCTATTCCAATTATTTATTTCTCCTTGTAAGAATTTTGGTAGACTATGTTTTTCAAGAACACATCTAGGTTATCAAATCTGTGAGCATAGGGTTGTTAGTAATAGTCCTTTATTATTTCTTTAATGTCCATGGGATCAGTGGGATGATGATCCTTCTTTCATTTCTGGTATTAGTAATTAGTGTCTTCTCACTTTCTTTCTTGATTAGTCTGACTAGGGGTTTATCAGTTTTATTGATCTCTTCTAAAAAGTCAGCATTTGGCTTTGTTAATTTCTCTATTAGTTCCCAGTTTTCAATTTCATTGGCTTATGCTCTTATTTTTATTACATCTTTTCTTCTGCTTACGTTGGGTTTAATTTGCTCTTTTGGCTTAGTTTCTTAAGGTGGAAACTTAAATTATTGATTTTTGCATCTTTTCTTTTTTCTAAATGTATTATTTAGGTGCTATTGATTTCCCTGTAAGTACTGCTTTTACTGTATCCCACGCATTTTGATAAATTGTATTTTTTTTCTTTTTACAAAGCCAAACATAGCCTTACCATATGATCCAGCACTTTTGCTACTATTATTTACCCAAATGAATAAAAAACATATTCACCCAAAAACCTAAACACAAATGTTTAGAACAGCTTTATTCAATTGCCAAAAATTAGAGGGAGTCAAATCAGCACTTTAATAGATATAGAGATAAGCAAAATGTGGTATAGCTATATCATAGAAATCATTCACTGAAAAGAAGAAATGAGCTACCAAGCCACAAAAAAGACATGGGGAATCTTAAGTGCATATTGCTAAACTAAAGACACTAGTTTCAAAAAGCTATTAAAAAAGACAATACTGAATTATAAAGAACTAGGTAAAATAAGAATCTGATACATACTGATAATAAATAAATAGACTATTGATAGGGACATAAATATATAAATAGACAAGTGTAGGAGAAAGAAAAGGCCTTTTTAATAGTAGATTGTGAATTAATAAATGTAGAAAGAATGATAAAGTTAAAAATTTAAGATTTGTAACCATCATAGTATTAATTGATTCAGTCGTTATCTTAACCAGTTTATTAAATTACCAAACTGACATCAAGTGCTTCTTGATATGATACATGAGGACATACATCCTGTATGAGTTTTCCTGCCAGAAATGTGTAACCTGAATGTAATCATTAGAAAATAGGAGAAAAACCCCAATTAAGGGATATTCTGCAAAACAAATGACCTGAACTCTTTCCCAAAAAGCTAGCCACGTGTGGTGTCTCATTACTGTAATCCTAGCTACTCCAGAGGCTGAGACAGGAAGAGTGCTTGAGTCCAGGAGTTCAAGGCTGCAGTAAACCATGATCACACCACTGCACTCCAGCCTAGGCAGCAGAGCAAAACCCTGACTCTTAAAAAAACAAAAGAGAGAGAGAGAGAATATACTTGTTCTTAAGAACTACATACTGAAGTATTTAGGGATAGAAAGGCAACATGGATGGAAATTATTCTCAATGGTTAAGAAAATAATAATATATGTAAGTTAGAATGAATAATAATGCAAATGTACAAAATGTTGGCAACTGGAAAATCTGATTGAAGACTATACAAAAGTTCTTTGTACTTTTCTGGCAACATTTCTATAAGTTTGAATTTATGAAAAAATGAAGTTTAAAAAAAAATTGAAACTGGAAAGAAGGGCAGAAAGCAACCTCAATACTGATGCCACACTAAAAGTTGGAGCCTAGACTTTCTCCCAGCACCAAAGTAGTTGAATAAGAGATCTAGGATATGCCAGATGCTAAGATGGTTTGAAGTGTGAACTCCCTTTTCTCCACTGTCCTCACCATCATTTTCCCCTACCTACCAGCTTCTAGAAGAAGGAAAATTAAAAATCCTCATTCTAGGGCTGCAGGATTCCTAGGGAATGTCATAAATTAAATATAATCAAACAAAAAATTGACTATGAATGTAAGTCAGCAAAAATAACAAAAAATAACATAACAAAAATAACATAACTTAGATTTCCTCAGACTTCAGATATTGGGATTATCAACAATGAAACTATCTAAAATAATTAGTCAGATTTGACACCAAATAGAATTTTTAGAATTTAGTAGGTAGATTAAACAGCAGATTAGAGAGAGCTGAAAAAATACCTGGTAAACTGGAAGACAGAGGTAAAGTAGAAATTTCTCAGAACAAACTCATAGGGAAAAGTAGATAAGAAACTGTGGGGGGAAAAGTAAAGACATATAGAGGGTAGAATGAGGAAGTCTAAGATATATTTTATTTGGAGTCTCAAAATTAAAGAATAGAAAGAAAGTATATTTAATACCCGATTATTTCCCATAGCTGATATAAGACATGAATCCACAAATAACACAGGATGTACAGTACACACTAAGCAAGATAAAAGAAATGCAAAAGAACAGAACTGTGGAACATTATAATAATGATACCATATAAGTAATCAAAGAGAAAAGACAGATTATCCACAAAGGAACAGTAATTGACTGTCAGCAGACTTCTCCACAGCAACATAGGAACCAAAAAACCTGAAGTAATATTTTCAAAATACTCAAAGAAAATAGTATAAACATTGATTGACATAACTGGAAACGCTTTCAAGAATGAGGGTTACTTAAAGACATTTATAATAAGCAAAGACTGACTTTACTAAAAGCAGACATATACTTTAAAAAACTTTTAACAGATATACCTTAGAGAGAAGCAAAAATAATTTCAAAAGGAAGAGCTGAGATCTAAGACGAAATGATGAAAAAGAATTTGGTAAGTACAGTTGACCCTGGAACACCAGGGATTTGAACTGTGTGAGTTCACTCATATACAGATTTTATTCTGCCTCGGCCACCCTTGAGACAGCAAGACCAACCCCTCTTCTTCATTTTCCTCCTCTGTCTTCTCAATGTAAAAACAGTGAGAATGAAAACCTTTCTGATGATCTATTTCCACTAAATGAATGCAAAATACATTTTCTCTTTCTTATGATTTTCTTAACATTGTCTTTTCACTAGCCTACTTTATTGTATAAATACAGCACATAGTATATGTAACATACAAAATACATGTTCATTGGCTATGTTATTGGCAAAGCTCCTTATCAACAGTAGGCTATTAGTAGCTAAGTTTTGGATGAATCAAAAATTATATATAGAGTTGTTTTTGTTTGTTTGTTTTTTTTACTGCATGGAGTATTGGCACCCTTAGCCTCCATGTTGATCAAGGGTCAGCTGTATTTACATGTTAATCTAAACAATGTCTACATAAAATTGATGTCTAATGTGTGTGATTAAAAAGAAAAAAAAAACAAAAGACTAGAGAATAGCAACATGTAAGTAAGGGAAGCTTATTGGTGTTAAAAGTGTTCTAAGATGCTCTGGAGAAAGATTAGTATATTAACTTTAGACTTCTTACTATGGATAGTAAAAACGTAAAAGTAACCTAAAATAAGTCAAAAAGAGCAAATAACTTTCTTAACTAGAGAATAGGGGAGTGGGAAAAATAAGCATAAGAGATGAGTTAAATAGAAAACAAAAAGTAGGTTTGCAGAAAGTTCAAATATATTAAATATTACAACAAATATAAATGCATTAAAATTACTGGTTAAAAGATAGAGACTGACATTTGGATTTTTAAAAATTTTACTCCAAGCTAATCACAAGAGACATCTAAAACAAATATGGAAAGGTTGAGAGTAGGGGCAGAGAAGATCCATCAGGCCTTTTTAACCAAAAGGAGGTTGAAATAGTTGTTACTAACTTCAGGCAATTAGTCTTTAGGAAAGTAAATATTGTAAGTGATCAGATGATGGAGAAATCACTGGAGTTGGGACTGTTATATGGAAGATGGTGATTTTTATTTCCATCTTGGAAGAATAGAACGTAAGCATGCAGAGTCAAGCAGTCATTTAGCAAGTATGTTTTGAGTGTCTTGGAGTTAGGAATATAGAGTTTAAAAAATGCATAGAATACAAAGCCCTGAGGAGCTTTTATTCTAATTTCTCATGGGTACAGGGAGCAGATAGATAATAAATGTGAAAACAAATAGGAAGAAAGATAATTTCAGGTATAATAAATGCTTTGAGAAGAATAGAGTAACATGATAAAGAATGATTGGGGTTTGCTTTAGGTAAGATACTCAGGGAAGGCCTCTGTAAGGTGATGTTTGAGATTTTAATGATGAAAAGGACTCAAACCATGCAAAGATCTGTGAGAACAGCATAGTAACAGAAGTTGCAGCTAATACAAGGCCCTGAGAAGGGAACACAATTGGCAAATTCAGAAATATGATGTGTAAGAAAGGAGGGGACTAAGTTGGAGATGGTGGTTAAGGATCAGAGTGTATATGATCATGTGAGTTTGAATTTTATTGTAATCGTAATGGAAAGTCATTGAGGATTTTAAGTAGGGATGATTTATGGTATAGAAAAATCTGTAGATGCTTAGCAGAAGATGGTCTGTAGTATGTTAAGACAAAGGAGTGAGGAAGGCATTGCAGTAGTCTAAGCAAAAGTTGCAATTTAGACTAGCAATTTTGGCAGTGGAAATAATGGGAAATGTTCAGACTCTGATATGTTATGGAGTAGAGCTAACAACACTCCTGATACATTGGATATGACACTTGAAGGAAAAAAAGACAGGAAACTGAGTAGACAGTGTTGCCATTTACTTGGATAAGACTCAGGCATTAGCAAAGAAGAGAAAAAAGTATTTCAAGAAGAGAGTAATCAACCTTGTAGAATGTTGCTGAGAGATTTAGTAGGATTGGACAGAGAATTGACCATTGTCTTTGATAAACTATAGATAATTGAATTTCATAACAGCTATTTCAGTGGACTTGTGAGCACAAAGTCCATTTGGATGGGATGAAAGACAAGGAGAAGAGAGAAGGTAGAGATAGTGAGTAGAGGCAATTCTTGAGAAGGCTGTGAAGAGAAACAGAAATGAAGAGCACATGGTCCAAATGAGAAGTTTCTTAGCAAAGGTACTATATTAGTCTGAATCCTGGCAGGAAACAGACAACACACTCAATTTGGTAGGTTAGATAATTTACAAAGTTGTTAGCAGGGTAAGGGAGATGTAAGGAACAGAACAATGCCCCAGGGGAGAATCCAGAGATGAACTGTGGGAAGATGACTGCTTTACAGGAAACAGGACTTTAACTTGAGGTACACAGCCAGCCCATGGTGACCCTGCAGGTGGGGAGCTGAGCTGAGGGAACAAATGTTACTCTCTTTTATTTTCTGCTAGTGCTCCTTCTTGACGGAACCCCATCAGAAGGCAAAAGAGTATGGTTGATGTAGTCCTTAGGAGTCAGCCTCCAGGAACATAGAGCATATATAAGACATGAGAGCTATACTGAATAAGTGTTGACAGACATGTCTTGGAAGTCTTGGCTGTGGTTTTAAACATCTATAATAAATGCTTGTTTTCTCGGTATTTGCCTCTTTTATATAAAAACAATATAAAAACACAGCACAGAAATTTTACTGATTATTAGAAGTTCCCAGCTAATGAAGCGTTTATGCTATTGCTTATTATAAACTAAAGTACTATCTAGATGTATTTCATTTTCATCTATTCTTATTTGAGATATTGGTAGAAGATAAGTGGTTTTAGTATTTGAATTATTAAACCATAAAGTAATGTTATATTGGTAAACATGCTACTCTTGGATTTGTACTTATGATTTTCTCCTGTCAAGTCAAGGAAAGTGTTTTTCAGTTATATATAAAAATGTTAGGCTGAGCACGGTGGCTCAAGCCTTTAATCCCTTTGGGAGGCTGAGGTGAGAGGACTGCCTGAGCCCACGGGTTCGAGAGCAACCTGGGCAACTTGGTGAGACCTCATCTCTACGATAAATCAAAAATTAGCCGGGCATGGTGGCATATCCCTGTAGTTCCAGCAACTTGGAAGACTGAAGTGGAAGGATCGCCTGAGCCCAGCAGGTCTAGGCTGCGGTGGCCAGGAGCATACCACTGCACTCCAACCTGGACAACAGAGTGAGACTTCAACTCAAAAAAAAAAAAAGAAAATGCTGATCATCAGAAGACCACACAAGCAAACACCAGGGACATTCTCATTGTACTCTTATGTCATTTGTGCTTCCAAATATTCTCCATGCAGAATCTAACCTACCATCAGTATCAGTCCTTAGTTATCAAGTCCGACTTTAACTGTTGAAACAGATCTGTAAACTTAATGAACATATAAGAGTCACAAGCAGTTAGTCCTAATTGTCTTATTTTCTTTTGCTTATAGCCTCAAGATATTCAGAAGACAGTATTAAAGGGAATCATTAACAGCCTATTACGAGAATGGAAAGGGTAATTATAATCAATGTTTGCACCATTTCACTTATCAGTATAGATGTTTAGCTTACACATCGAATTATCTTGCATATGCATATATATGTGTTTTACTCGCAGAAAAGATTTTTGTTGATTTATAATAGTAACATAGATCAGAAAGGAATTATAAACCATTTACAACAAAACTGTTTAACCTGAGATTTGTGACTTCTCAGTAGGATTCATAGATAGGCATCAGAAGGCCTGTGAATCCTTTACAATTTTATGTAAATTTTTTTGTGAACAGATATATGTGTTTATAAAAATTGGTTGAGCGCTTATTTCAGTAACCTAAGTGAAATAATAAGCGTTAAATTTAACCTTGGACTTCCTAGTAGCCAGAGCAAAATTTCTTATTTCTAATATAAGGAAACCTAAGTCTAGCTACTAAATTTTTTTTCCCTCAGACCTAATTATTAAATTCTTATATAAGGAATAATAGGCAGTTTAATTGATAATGTTTTGAACTATGAATATGAATAACACAAAAATATACTTTTAAAAATACATAGTATTAAATTTATATTAAATAGTATATTATTTAAATAATAGCTTCTATCAGAGCCAAAGGATCATGCCATTAAATTATAATTCAAATGTTTATATTTATACTAAGCTCAGTTTAAAAATAAGACCCAAGTAGAATTTTTAAATGCAATGTTATGTGTACCCTATATATTTTCATGATTTTAATTGTTCTGATTTTTCAAAGAAATTCTGCTTATTGTAGGAAATATAGAAAATGCAGAGAAGTGTAAAGAAGAATATAGCAATGTTAACACTTTGCATTTTTTCTAGTCAACTTTTAAAAACAATTAAAATACTGTATAGTTTCATGTGATTTTTTTAACTTAACAGTATTTTTTCTAGTTTATCATCCTAGTAATTAGTTTGCATTTTCCTTCTTAAACCACATTTTTAATGTCTGACTAATAACCTACAATAGGAACGTATTGTCATTTTACCTAACCATTCTCCAAAAATGGCTGTTTATGTAAATAATTCCACAGTAAACATTTTACACCCAAATTTTTTTCTGAGTGTTTATGTGTAAAGTTTTACTAGAAGCAGAATTACTGCATCAGAGTGTAAGCATTTTAAGATATTTTTTACATTCTGTGTGGTCATTTTCCAAAACAGTCATGACAGCATCCACTTCTAACAGCAGAGGGCCTGAGACCTCAGTGTTATGTTATGGGGAAACTTAACCTAATTTGAAAAATGGATCTCATTTTTATGTGCTTTTCCTTACTTTTACTTTTTCCTTAACTTATTAGTGATTTATATTTCTTCTTTTATAAATTATCCACATACTTCTCACCATTTTTCATTGCAGATTTGCCTGTTTTTCTATCTGGGACTCTTGCTTGTTATCAGAAAACTGACCTTTTTTATTGTATTACTTTCCTGTATCTCTTCCTCATAGTTCATGTGGGCATAAATGACCCTGCCAAGATTACAAAGTTTTAGGTAGGATGGAAAGGACTTGGAGGCAAAGGTGACAGATACAAATAGACCTTGAGTGGGCAAGAAAGAAACACTCAGCAGCCTTGGGAATAGAAAAAGCCTTAATGTCTGTGTTTTGTTTTGTTTTTCAGTCCAAGTCTAGTCAAGAATCATGAATTATATCTGGTTGTCATATAGGTGAACCATTTTTAGTTCCGGAAGTTAACTTCTTGGTGTCTGTGAGAATGTATCAAACAGATCTTGAGCAAGCAAAGAATACACATTAGCTTTGGGAATAACAAAAGGTCTCAGTCAAATCTGATAACGTGAAAATCCGTATTAACATGGAAAAAAATTACTTTTCAGAACTTTCCAAAATACGGTCCTTTTTATTAGAAACATTGGATGGATTTAAATTAAAGTATGACTTGATTTGAGGCATTTCTATATCTATCACTTTAGGAATGGACCTATAAACATGCATTTTTTTCATATTTTTATATTTTATTTTAAAGATGTGGGGTACAATTCAAGATTAAGTATACAAGTGGTCATCATACAGGTAAAGTTTGGGCCTCCCTTTGGTCCCCACTTTGCCTGGTTTGAGATCAGGTACCTTTATCGATGTTGCGCCCTCCCCACCACATACATATTTTCTTCTTTAATGTGTAAATATTTTTAAGTAAAGATTTTGCCTTATTAAAACAAAAACATAATAAGTATTCTAAGATTATTGGTTATTTATTACACTCTTAACTGTTTCCAGAGTTGGTCATGATATTCACTTCACAAATGTTATAGCTTAGTTTACTCAGTCTTTAGGTATCCTCAGAAGCAGCTTAGGATAGGCTCAGAAAAACCTGTATTCCCAGCAGATTATGGGCATGTTGCTGTCTCAGTAGTAGTACATATTAATTTAAGTCTAGTTTTTAACTTTTCTCAATTCTCAAAGAAATATTTATTGGTCTTTTTTATTAGATGCTATGAGATTAAACATTCATCTGTAATCAGTTGTGCTTATTTCTTTTTCAGTCCACGAACAAAAGATGATCTTAGAGCATATTTTATACTTTTACAGGTAAGAAGGCCAGAACTTAGTTGAGATTGGCTAATTCAGTTCATCTCTACAAAATGAGATCAAATATCAAGTATCATTTTAGGCAACATTATTGGTACTTTTTAGAATGATCGTTACTTATAATCAGAGGATTAAAGCCACAAAAAATAAATAGTCAGAAGCTGGATTATATGTGGGATTAAAATTTTCATTCTTGTCTACCTGCCACAGTGTTCAGAAACAAACAGATGGAACCTCCTCCACTCAAACCTCCTTTCTTGTAATTAGTTTTAATTGGCTCCAGGGCTTCCTTTTATTTCCCCAGCTAGTAGGTTTCTCACTTTTCTATGTATTTTTCAATACATTTAAGCAGAATTCTTATGGAAAAATAAAAGTTATTGTATTATTTGCTATAAAGCAAAATGATGAACATTTTCCTCTTGAGAGAGACAGATTCATAGATATAAAAATAAGGTTCAGACAAATTAAACACAATTTTTACTTTTTATTATTTTTTGAGGAAGAAATATGTTATTACCATAGCTAGCATGTTTGCATTATTCCTTGCAATTTATGAAAGTTTTCCATCTATATTATTATCTCACTTAAAGGTAAGAAAAATTATATTAAAAAGATATAGTAGTTAGTTCAATATTATGATATAATATCAATATTATGTCCAATAAAGGGAAATATGCAGGGTAGGGATACAGAAAGGGTAGAGGGGATAGGAAAAAAGAAAAAGTGAAAAGGTGGGAGGTGACCAAAGGGAGATGGGAGTTAAGAAATGTGAGGAGAAAATAGACAAGTAAGAGAAGACCCAAAACTACAAAAACAAGCAGGAGAAAATATATGGAGGGATAGTAACAGCTAGAAAACTTATATGGTGCTCAGGTTTTTAGGTGAGCGTATTAGTCAGCAGGAGGCTCTGCTCACATCTTGTTCTTCTAAGAGCCATCACCAGGTGAAGTTGTCAACTGGGGTTGCTCCCTAATTTTGAATTGCCCTGCCAATACACCACTTTTGAAAAACAGAGGGTGCTCTCTTATTTTTCACAATTTCAGTTTATTTTTCAATGACATTTACTTTTTCCATGACGTGCTAAAATGTACATTGTGCAAGTTTTAGATTTTGGAGGTTTTGGTTGGTTTACAGGCACTCCCTCAGTATCCCTTTATCATTTAAAAGTTGTCAGAACTATCATGTGGTTTTCCTCTTGTTCTTTGTGAGATGTTAGACTAACTCATTTTACAATGGTAAATGTTTCACAACCATCTTTTATTTTATTTTTCTGGCATTCCTTTTACTTTTAATCAAGGAAAACCTGGGCTTTTTGTTTAATTGGATGATAATGAGTAGCACCATTTATGAAGGCACTTTATATGATGGTGATTTATATAACTTTTTAAAATACTCAAAACAACTCTTAAGATAGATAGTATCATTCCCATTTTATAGATGAGGACATTGAAAATCAAAGTTTAAGGAACACGCCTAAGGGCACAGAGCTAGTAAGCAGTAGAAGTAGCCCTCAGGCCCAGATCTGTCTTTACTCCAAAAGCTCATGCTCTTTCCCCTGTATCATGGCATAAATAAAAGTTTCTGTTAATTAAATGACAAAAGGATTATTGTTTTAAAATATTTTATAACCTCAACTTTAGTTTACTGAATTTACCACTTGACTTGTAGTGTCTTTCCCTGTACATGTTAACAACATTTTAACCCAGTTATCTTTAATATCTTTTTCAGAATCCTCAGTTTAATAACACATCTACGTATGTCATCTATGCTCACTTGCTGCGACAAATAGCTACCTTAGTGGAAGCTGACCATCATTTCCTAGTTCACTGGTTTAAAAAGTAAATCTTTCTATGATGTTAAGAACGCCTGTAATCTCACAGTTTTAAGTCTGATATTAGTAATTTTAAAATAAAATATATTTAACTTTTTCAGGTCTTTAGAAATGATGCTTATAATTCATAATACTCCAAAGGCCAATTATAAAGCCATACTTTAGTACTACATAAAGGATCACTTAAAATCTGTTTTTAATGTAAATGACCATTTTGTTCATACAGGCTGTTGAGAATTTCTATCTACTGCTTTCACTTTTTATACAGCACATTCCTATCACTATTTTTTCATATATCTCGAAGATAGTGACTGGATTAACTGAGACGTTACTATTTTAATGCATGTCTTTTTATTTTCTGCTGTAAATCACTAAATCTTACCATTGTTTACATGGTACTTTCTCCTTACCTAAAAACATCCTTGTAAAATATAGGTTAGCCATCAAATATCATTTTGTAAAAGCATAATACTGTTTTTCACAGAACTATACTCATATGAATCATGACTTTGCTCCATGATTCATAAAAGTTAAAAAGGCAAAATATTTCCAAAATAAATGTTAAGTACAGTTTATTCTCATTCACAGTAGTTATATGCTATAAGTTGCCACAAACACCAAATTCGTGAAAACTGAACCATTGCTTCTGGAGGAAATACAGGGTCAGGTTCCTGTGAACCCCTGATCACATTTCTGTCAACCGGTCAATATATAACCGGGCTTTATGACACATTTTATTTAATACTAATTGTTGATTCATTGACATTGAACTCATGGCCAGCAACACTATAATTCATGCCTAAGCAAAGCTTCACTAGCAAACATATTTTCTCTGTAAAGCACATCACAGCCTTCTTAGGAACACCAGACAGCACATATGCACTACACTTGAGGGCCATTTTGAAATAGCAAAATCAACAAAACACAAAAATATAAAAAACATGAAAATAAGTGGACCGCATAAAGGATACTCGTTCACAGTAAGAGAATTAAAACAAGGGAGAGCGTCCCCTTTTTCGACCTCAGCTGGGAATGTGCGTGTCAGGAGACTCAAATTTTTCACCAATCTTTGCATGTCCGCAAATGACCATGAAAGCACAAGTATTGATTTGGGGGTTACAGTTAAATTTAGCAAATAGGCCAGCCTGCAGATACAGAACCTGTGGATAATGAAGATTGACTGAATACTGAAACCTTAAAAATGAAATGCTCAGTACTAACTTTATAGAAATTTGAGTGCTTATTTCTCATTTATTAAGATACAGTATTCAAGGTAAGATTTTGTATCTTTTCAAATGTTTAGCAATTTAAGAAATAGAATTTGGGGAGAATATATTGTCTAAACACGTACATGTTTATTATATAGTTTGTTATCTAACAAATGTCTTCCCAAATAGAAAATGTGAATTTTGATCAAAATTATTTCAAAATCTTTACCAGATTGTCCCAGAAGAGGTTTAAACAATTGGTAGAGAGATTGCTGCAATTTATTTCTTTACGCCTGTTTCCTGCAAAGCCTGAAGAATTTCCACCTATAGCAAAGTGTTCCTGGTGGATTCCATCAGCCTCTAAAGTGTTGGCTTTACTTAGTAGGTTTTTATTATTCTATCATTTTTTAAATTTTCTTGTGTTAAATATTAGGGAAGTTTTGTAAGGATCTCAAAGTACCATAGAGGCATTCTTAAGTTTTAAACCATTCCTTTGAAGAAAAGAGCTGTAATTTATTTTCTATTTTAATAATGGATTTCAATTTGTACCTTTTACTGGGCAGTATTCAGTATTATGACTATTAAGTGCATGTGAGCTGCTAGGTAGTGATTCCTGAGAAATTAGGAACTTCCTTTAATTACTGAGAAGCCCTAGGGGAGAACAGTTAGATGGGGAAATACATCAATAGATGACCATCTGCGGAACCTCTTAATACTGTTACCAATTCTTGCTCCATGTTTTTTCAAAGCAAGAGATTGTTGACTGCCTTTTGACTACAGCTTTAAATTTACCCTTTTCATTTGAAGCTACAGTTATTTAAAATAGAAGTTTCTAGGTCAAGCCTATCTGGAAGATATTAAAATTATGTTTTATTTACTTATTAGAATGAATCATGTGCATGTTGGAAAAGATCATTACGTTAGAATTTATCTTTACAGATACTGCAAACAATTTGGTCCAACCTCCCCTTATTCCTTATACTGATTTCTATAATTCTACATTGGATCACATTGATCTCATGGAAGAATATCATACTTGGCAAAGCTTTGGAAACTCTCACAGGTATGATCAAAAGCTCATTTGATTATTCACCCAAATGAAATAATTTTCAAAAGAATTGTTGGATTTTAAGTTTGCATAAAGTATACGCATAACTTTACATATAAACTTACATAGTCTAGAAATCCAGCCTTGAAATATTATATATTATATATATAACAAATAAATATTATGTTTGTTAAAGCATTTTTTTCTGCTACATTTCAAGTTTATACACATGTTGATTTGGTTTTGATTTGGTTAATGACATCTTTTCAAGAAGGAAGTATGCATTTTCTTATGTTTTATAATTCTGTGTGCAATCATCCAGTACAGGGGGCAACAAACGTTTTCTGTAAAGGACTAGATGGTAAATATTTTCAGCTCTGTGAGCTATACAAAAGCTGCCTTAGAATGTAAATGAATAGGTGTGTCTGTATTCCAAGAACTTCATTTATAAAAGCAAACAGTAGGTCATATTTGTCCCAGATCCATAGTTTGCCGTTGCCTAATCTAACACACACACATACATTCACTGTTTTTCTTCTTTATTCTGTAGGAAAAGTGGTTGTTCATAACATACAGTATTTTTAAAAGTAGATGTTACAGAGAAAGAGCTACACCATAGATTATCACAGTGATTAATCCATTCTCAAAACAACTGACAAAAATTCTTTTTACACTGCACCTTATATCCACACCTCTAGTTTGGGTAAAACTAGCAAGACTATCCCAAACATAATTTAGTTCCAGAATAAATTTATTAGAAATTTATTACTAGACCACAAGATGTTCAGGAGATTGCATTTGTCCTGAAGAACATCGAGTAAATTTTAAGTAACTTAAAGCCTCAGATTAGTTCATAAATTGCTTAAACGTTCCAGAGACCCTGTCTATCAGCATGGTGTAAACCACAAAATGGCCTTTTGGACATCTCAGAACTGAACAAGAATTTTAAGTTCTGGGGACCCGCGTTGGTTTGGTGGATATATCCTTGGCAAAGTTTATTTTACAAAAATACTTTTTTCCTCCCATTTTAATATAATTATACTGTTGTAGATATACCCACGGAATAACAAGAATTATTGTGCATGTCTAAGTCACAACATCTTTTAATGTAGAGCTTCCTCTAACCACCGTGCCATAGTACGGGTGTACCTAGAATGAGTTACATCAAAATTTTAGTCCTAGGATCCCTTCAGCCTTTGGGCAGCCAACCTGAACCTAGAGAGGGATATGGAGCCCTAGGGAAAGTCACCTCTGGCTATGAGCAGTTTATCTCAGTGTGTCATATGGACAGTATCATTCTTCTTGTGCCACAACAAGGGAAACTCTGTCTTAAAGTATATAATAAAACATATACATCTTACTAAGTTCATTGCGTTTTCGTTTTTATTTCCACATTTTTAGTTAGCATTAGTAATTCAAAATTATTATATGCTAATAACTGAAAAACTCCTGTTTATTAGTAAGTTTGTCCCGTGGTGGAAGTCATCTTATTTTCAGCCTACACAAGGACTATGTCCTTTTTCCTCATAATGCCATCATTGGAGCCAGTGGTCACAGATACACCACTTGACTATGTTTAGATGGATCCCAACTGTAACTGATGGATGCATTGTGGTCCTTCTGATGGCGTCTAACTCCTGAAGTGTTATTAATGCCATATTCATTCTTTCTAAATGCATTTATTTCTGTGTCATTTGTGACTTTTGTGCGTAGCATAGAATGCTCTGTCTGACCCAGGAGAGGTTATTTTTATAATCTTTGATTATAATGTGTCTTGACAAATAGATACCATTTTATATTACTACACCATTAAATACAGTACTAACAGCAGCATCCTTTTTTCTTTTATTGGTCTTAAATTTGTAACTTATTACATACTGTAGTTATTGCTAGATTTCTTCATTTCTAAAGCTCACACATCAGAAATAACCATATAATAATGGATTCTTATATTACGTAGAGCATATGACTTTTCTGCCCTAATACTTTATCACCAACACTTGTGCCTCCTGGTTCAGGTATTGGCCATAATTTTTCACAGGTGATGATGATATACATTGAAATTATTTGTATTAATGTTGTAAGTGATTAGCATACATTTCAGAATATTAGATGTAAATGGTACAATATACAAAAATAATGTTTTCTATTGCTAGAAAGGGTACCTTAGATTCCCTTAGTATAATTTTGCTAAAAATACACCATTTTGCTTTTTCTGTTTTCACTTGTTGAGCAGGTTTTCCTTCTGTCAGTACCCATTCGTTATTTCTATAGCTGCAAAAAAAATCATTATTCAAAGAGACTCAGAACAACAGATGATAAGCATCGCAAGGGTAAGCCAGCTATAAAAACATATTTATGCATATTTATCAGATGTCTATAATCAATATAGTAAATAACTTAATAAATCATTCAAATGTCTTGTGAATTGTTCTAGCATAATCAGGAAATGTTAAAAGTAAAATCTGTATTATACTTCCCCAGAAAGTATTCAATTCTGTTCCAAATACAGGAGACAAGATACTCCTCATTTCTTCTAATCAACTTCTCATTATTTTACAAATATAGCAGGAAGAATAAATGCTTCTCACAGATCCAAATTGCTGGGAGCTTGTGGGATCTCATATTGTAGATGCCACGCCCCCAACGCCACATAACCAACAGA
The DNA here is from genome assembly GCF_000164805.1 of Carlito syrichta. Taxonomy (NCBI): domain Eukaryota; kingdom Metazoa; phylum Chordata; class Mammalia; order Primates; family Tarsiidae; genus Carlito; species Carlito syrichta. The sequence continues at coordinate 953,334 of NW_007247845.1, forward strand.
GCATGAGTGAGAACTTTAGTGAGGCAGACAGTGTCCTTGGGCAAACCGCTCAAGCCACTGGAACGTTTTTAGATTTTATGAAAATCAGATCAAAACAACCAGAAAATTCAAAGATGTAACAAAAAAGTATATATCTTGGAGAACTGAGAAGTATGCCCAAAGAAGGTGAAAGATGTTTCTATTGGTTGTTAGGAAACCAAAATGCATGGAAGCCCATAGAAGCTGGAATGGCAACCAGGCCAACTTGAGGCAAATTATAGAACAGAGTGAGTTTTGTCTCTGGGCTTGCCCCTGCTACTCCCTGCCACCTGTGTTTCGGCACAGCACAGTAGAGTTATAAACTTTATCTAACAGACGTCAGATCTGGTGAGCTTTTTTTTTACAAGAGCTCTAAAATATTCATTTAAATGCTCATGTCTGTCAAGCATCTGCTTGTGTGACATGATTGCTCACAACTTTAAAGAAGGAAGCTTGGCTGTGGTCTTCTTAAAATAAAGACAGAACCATGGAGTACAAAGAAATGATTTTAATGTCTTGTTCAAGAATATAAAAAGTATCCTAAAGCATAAGTTGTAATACTTTAAAATACTATGAAAAGAACTGTTTATTCTTCCGTAATTCAGTTCCCAGAAGGTGAGTATTTCTTTCTGTCACAGAGAAGGACAAAAGATTTGAGTAACTGGTGACAACCCAAAGTCATCTTATACTGAGTGTGGGAATATTAGAAGAAATTGTATTGCCTATGCCTACCAAGGGAATTCCAAAGCCACACTACCCCCCGAAGAGTGAGTTTAAACAGGTATATTTAGCACCAGAATTGTTACTTGATCTTGGGTAGATATTGGCTCAAAGATTAGTCTATACAGCTAGTCATTTTTAATTAGTTATACTTGTACAATATCATGTGCCTTTTTAGTACATTTTCACCTTGGACTTTGATTTTTTTATATTTTTGAGAAAAACTCTAAGCACTTTTGTACACAGCATAGAATGAGCTAGTTTAGATTAAACTAGAAAAAACAGAGCTGTGTTTTCTGTCACTCATACTTAAGATATCAAATATCTTCTTTTTGTGGAATTTTCCTTCTACTTAAAAGAAGAAGGGCAGCTGTAGACTCTGTCATAGGTTAAATCTTCCACAGAACATGGAAACAAGTGAGTAAAGATTGAAGAGTCAAGTGGCATTATCAGCTTTTATGGGTGTTTCCCAACATTTTAACTTGTAAATTGCCATATCACTTGGAATTAATGACTGGTGACCATTATGACACAAGGACAGTCTTATAGGCAGTCAATGTAAGCAAGGGCTTATGTGGTAAAATCTAAATTGCAAAAGAGAATTCTTATCCTAAACATAATTTCCTCAATCAGACGTCTAGAATTCTTTCATTTGAAGCATTTTCTAGTAGAGATTAATTCCTGATAGGAGGAGTAGCCACTAAACTTGTCTGCCATTAGCATCCTAGTATAAATTTGTTTGTTAAGATATTTCCAGTGTGACAGCTCTCCAGAAGATAGACTGAGAACAGAAGTTAGGAAAAAATAAGAAAAAAGGTTCATAACACAGGATGCTCTCCTAGGGATATAGAGTCCTTTGGTAAGAGAGGACACAGAGAAGCAAAAGGCTGTTAATAGCCTTTAACACTGGTTATTGGAAAAATGGAGAAAGAATGAGAGAGTTTTACTGCAGTAATCTACAAAATCATACGTAGTTTTCAATTATATACATTTGTGATATCAAAATTTTATCTATTAAAACAAATTGCTGCACATATTTTAAATGTCTGAAATGTTTATCTTTGATCTACCCAATAGTTTTCATTGCTACCAAAAAATGAGGTAGTCTGATAAAGATTATTTAGATAAATAGCTGTATAAGCATATAGTTTTTATATGATAAATGACATATATTCCGTATAGATATTTTTAAATATGTTCTTTTTTACATGCTTGGTGCTTATATTTTGAAAAACCATGAAAAATATATTTTTAAAATCACCCATATCTCCATCACCCAAGCATAACTATTTTTTAAATTTTAGTATATTTTCATATATTTTTTATACTATCTTTTAAAGACAACAGAGTTGAAACAGTATCATACACACAATTTTGTTCTCTACTTTCTTCAGTTATACTTTCCTTGTACTATTTATATAGTTTTTTAAACCATTGATTTTTAGAGGATATATTATATCTCATTAGTTAGATATGTACTTAGGGTATTTCTAAAGTTTTGTTTTCATAAATAATGCTGTGATGCACATTTTACTATATAAAATGTTTTCTGTTAGAATTATTAGGATAAAGGGTATTCATATCGTTAAGGTCTTTGATGCATGTTGACAAATTATTTTCTAAAAGTAGACTAATTGTACTTTTAGAAAAAATTCAGTAAGAAAGCTTAAGCCCAGGCTTATCACTATTTATTATTTTAAGAAGACCTTGTTTTAAATGTTCCCGTTTTATGTTTGTATTTATGAAATAGAAAACTTTGCTATTTGACAGACATACATATGAAAACTGTAATGCAACATTCATTACTATGGAAGGTGAATTATTTGGTTCATATAATTGATCATATGAAATTGTTTATATGGGAAACAGCATAGACAAAATTAAGTGATTTTCATTAAAATATTAAGTGTTTTAAATGAAATTATAGTTTAAGTAAAAGTGACAATGTTTACTTTCTTATTTAATTAGCAAAGTCTGGTGGATAAAGTATCTCGAAGACAGAGACCTGATATGAATATGTTATTTCTAAATATGAAAGTGAGGCGGACACATCTGGTTAGCGATTCACTTGACGAGGTATAATTTATTCCAAAATGGTATTAACTGATTATAAGTATATTCTACAATATGATTTATGACAAAAAAATCTTAGCAAGCTTTTTAAAATTTCTGTATGCCAGTATGTGTTTCCTTAAATTTTGATACCATCATTAAAATCAGTTTTGTATTCATAACTAAGTCATATTAATTTTCGTATGCTTATTAATGGTTTGTTGTTAATTCCCCAGAAAAGGATTTGATGTAGAACCCTTAACTGAGTAATCCGTGTTTCTTATTATGTAACCTGGATTCTAGAAACACCTTTGCTACTGGTTAGTATGTGACTAGTTGGTGTACGACAACTCACACGGGTTACTTATCCATAAAATTAGAGGTCTGACCTATAGGGTAGATTGGGCCTATTCAGGCTTAAACATACTTTCATAGCATGTTGATGTGTTAGAGAGTTTTCTACATGTACAGTGCTTCAGCCAGATCTTTATATGGCTTGTCTGCCATTAGCATCCTAATATAAATTTGTTTGCTAGATATTTCCAGTGTGACAGCTCCCCAGAAGATAGACTGAGAACAGTGCTTCAGCCAGATCTTTATATGGCTTGTCTGCCATTAGCATCCTAGTTAAATTTGTTTGTTGGCTATACAGTGCTTCAGCTGTTATTCTAAATATTAGAAGATGATGGTTGATTAAGCTATTTTTCTGTTTTGTTTTTTGACACAAAGTCTTGCTTTGTTACCCAGGCTGGAGTACAGTGGCCTAATCTTAGCTCATGGCAACCTCAGACTCCTGGCCTCAGGAGATCCTCCTGTCTCAGCCTCCCCACGACCTGGGATTATAGGCATAAGCAACCATACATAGCCCCAGCTATGTGGTTATTTTGAAGTTCAGCATTGAAGCAGAGTTAAGGGAAACAATGAATTATTGTATAATTTAGTCTGCTAAATTAAACTTTTAGAGGCAAATAGGTATCAGGAGGCAGTCACCTTGAGCAAGGTAACTGACCTTCTAATTTCTTCTGTTCCCATTAGCAAAACAGTAAACACTTAGCTCATACAGTGTCTGGCAAATTTATTAGATAGATGGATGAGTTTTGTGACTTTGTAAATAAGATAAAGACTGCCTAACATTTTTTCAGAATTAAAAAAAGCTAATTCCCTTTTCACTGTTCTTTGTTCATCTCTACTATATAATGTTGTCAAATAGTTAACCAGGAAAAGAGCAGACTTGAAAAAGAAGTTGAAAGTTACATTTGTAGGAGAAGCTGGTTTGGATATGGGCGGCTTGACTAAAGAATGGTTCCTTCTTCTAATTCGCCAAATTTTTCATCCAGATTATGGTGAGTAATCTAATTCTTGTAAACAGCATTTCTTCATAATTGCTATAGTCAAGTAGTCACCTTTATTTTTAACCTATTCTATGGTTTTATAGACTTTCTGTCAGCCATAATGCTGAATAATTGTTTAAGGATTATTATTTATATTTAAAAACTTCTTTGACTAAATTGATGCTCAATATGTTAATTATCTTACTGGAAATCCTACACAAAATATATCAAGACTAAAAATATACAGTTCTGAGTAAACATCGAAATCTTTTTTATTTTTTAAGTGTTAAAACAAAGTTTATTAGCAAGAAGAAGAGAGGGAAAGGGGGAGACTCATGCCAGAAAGACCTGACATGGACGAGTCTTTCAAAAAAAAAAAGACCCATCCAAATCTTGTTTAAAAATCAAAATTATAGTTTGCTCTATACTAGCATTTGAAGCTTCTTTCATTAAAAAAACAAGCTATTTTAATAAATAAGAATTCATGGATTGATTTTTAAGAAAAAATAAGCCTTTGAAATTTTAAAAAAATATTATTTTAGTTAAGAGAAACCACCTATATAATCCTTAGTATCTGTTAAATCTATTTTCCCCCAAAGGAGAGTTTTTAGTTTTTCTTATTCTTTGGTTTATTTTATATATGTGTGTGTTTATGTATATGTATGTGTACATTTTGGTAATGGGAAATAAGGATGACGTGAATAAATTTAAGTCTCCAGATAATCCTCAAAATTAATTTTGATCATAGTTTATAATCTATAAAATGATAGTTTTTGTAAAGTCATCTGATTAGTTTCTTTTTACCCCATTTCTACCCTTGGTTCAGGATTCCAGTGAAAAATAGTGTTCTCTCCGTGTGTGTGTGTGTGTGTCTGTTTCCTTCTTTTTTTTTTTTTTTTTTTTAATTTGGGGTCTTACTCTGTCACCCAGGCTAGAATACAGTGACCCAATCACATTTCATCGTAGCCTTGACCTCCTGGGCAAGGTCCTTCTGCCTCAGTCTCCCTAGTAGCTGGGACTACAGGTGTACGCCACCACAGCCAGATTATTTACTTATTTATTTTTTGTACAGAGGAGGTCTTGCTATGTTGCTGGGGCTGGTCTCGAACTCGGGGGCTCAAGCAATCCTCCCACTTCAACCTGCTGGGATTATAAGTGTGAGCTACTGCATCCAGCTGATATTTTATATACATATTTGTATTTACTGAGATTTGCAAATATATAGTTCCTTAAATAAAGAATCTGTGAAATTTTTAACATGAAAGGTAGTTTGTAACAGAATTATTGCCGAAATGGTTTTCTTCTCATAGATGAGATGTGGAGATATCATGTACATTTTTACCTCTTTGATTTTTAAAAATCAGTCATGCTAATAATACAATTATGTGTTTGTTTGTTTTCTGTTTGTTTTCCAGGCATGTTTACATATCACAAAGATTCACACTGCCATTGGTTTAGCAGCTTTAAATGTGATAACTATTCTGAATTCCGATTGGTTGGAATTGTATCCTTTAAACTTTCCACTAGGAGGTGCTCATAGACTAGAGATTTTTTAAAGACTTTATCTTTATTTTAGAAAACTGTTCTCTAACCATTTTATCTAAATTAAACATTCTTGTCAAATGTACTATAGATTTTCAGGAATTTTTATTATGTGTAATATCACAGCTGTAAAATTCGGGAATAACAGTTTTTTTCTAAAAAACTTTATCTCAAAATAAAAATGGTTATTTTCTATTTCATATACAATTAAAATTATCACGAACATAAGCCTTTTTTAAAATCAGAGTATTCTCTATTTATAATGAATTATTTATCTGTTTTTTTCACTTTGTGCTTATTTCACTGTTTACTAAGCTGAAATTAAGAGAATTAATTCTAGCTCTTTAATAAGTCTCCCAAAGGAAGAGTCCATAAAATTGAAAATTGAATGGAATGGGACTTTTAAAGCATGTAGCATTATTGTATAGTGTTTTTAAATTTTACAAGTCTATCTGCCATCCTCTGATCCCTATCAGATGTGGTATAGAGGGCATTCCTGCATTGGGTGGGAGATTGGACAAGATGCCTTCTCTATTATTAGCTTTTTAAATTCTAAGAAACATAATTGTCTATGCAAGAAAGGAGGGAAGAGTAAATGAATGAGCAAGCACCGGAGACAAGTAGTTTAAGAGAGGGGGAAATTCCACATTTAAGAGACTTGCCATCTATACAGACGGAAGACCACCAGGGCGGAATAGTTAGTTCTCAGAGTCAAATGACCATATGGCACTAACTGTTAAGGAGTTCTTAGAAGGCGAAGATGTGATGTATTTCTCCCAGAGAAGGTAGAGATTTAAAAATGGAACGATTCCATATGCTAACACAAGACTGGAGAGAGTGGGACAGTATAGGCTGAGGGAATGGCCAGGAAAAAAAGTCTGAATTGTAGTGAACTTGTAACAAAGCAGCGAGCACACTAAGAATTGTGGGAAATACCACCAGGAAAAAGAAGAGCCATCTTGTGGAGGGCTTTGAATGTCTGTCTTTGCTGCATCCGTTGGAATAAATCCTGAGGAATGGATATGGAAATTGAGAGACCAGATGAAAGAAAGGGAGTAAGGGGGAAGAAAAGGCACATTGATAGAGTAAACGTAATTTGAAATTGTGCATATATTGCCATGTCTAGAGGCCCAAAGTGCTCAATTCCACAGTATAGGAGGACACTTAACAATTGTTAGACTCCTGTTTTTATTCTGTTATCTGCGATAATCATTTGTTGAATGTTTCACTTCCTTGAGGGCCCTGGCCATTGATGCTTCTGACTATATTATGGCCTATTTAAATTTCCTGATATGTATGTTTGCCATGCTTTACATTCATGTATCACAAGTTAGACCTGGGTGATATTTGGGCTTTCTAATATTTGTTATAATGTATTATATCTTACTTAGTTGTCATATTTTTAAAGTGGTACTATACATAAAATCATGAATTTGCTAATTGTTTTCTTACTTCATAGACTTTAGTTTTTATTCAGTCATTACCCAAAGGAGACTATTAATCATGTGCATATGTTACATATTTCAAGTTAAACAATTAAATCTAAAAATTCTAACTACTACTATCTCATTAGTATATGTATTTATCACACACACACACACACACACACACACACAGAAAACCTATAGAAAGCAACCTTGATGCCCTAAAATGTATGATACTATATAGGAAAAATATAAGATGATAGTGGATTATGGTCATGTAAGGGGTTGGGAACAGGAAATTGATAAGTAACAGGCATGCTCATTGAGAAAATACAGTTGGTTCAGTATATATCTTCAGTTTCTAAATTTCAGGACCAAAGATATGTTGTTCTAGTCATTTTGACAGTACCGTGTTTCTAATACAATTATTTTTTAAGTATGGTAAGACCTTGGAGCTTACAAGAAATGTTATAATAAAACCTACAATAACAACTGCAAAGTGTTTTGAAGATCACATGAAGAGCCATAGTGTAACAATGTTTTAAACACAGAATTATCCATATCAAAAGGGGCATTGGAACTAAGAGTAGGGCCAACATAGTAGAGTGCAGGATGTTCACATTCTGCTCTATCTGCACCACATGACACTTCAGTGGCTCCAGCAGAATTCTGCCACCCCCATCCCTGCTTCAACCAGAGCAGGTTGATTCAGGGTAAAATGAAACATTATGCCTCTGCACGTGAGTGTGCCCTACAGGAAATCCTGAACCTACTTCCTCATCCCTGAAAAACCTGCCTTCAGGATTTAATATTTAAACATTTTCTAACATTTCAGTCAAAAATGTTGAAAATTTGTCACCATAGTAGATGATTATAAATGGTAATTGCAGTGGTATTGTGGTTATCATTGCTACATATTAGAACATATTTTAAATATCTGTCCCTTTGAGCGCTGTTCAGTCTCTGCTTATATGGTTACTTATAAAATGGCTTCTTTCTTTCTTTTTCTTTTTTTTTGAGTCGGAGTCTCACTCTGTCGCCCAGACTGGAGTGCAGTGGTCGCTCCCGGCCACTGCAGCCTCAACCTGCTGGGCTCCGGCGATCCTTCCGCCTCAGCCTTCCGCGTAGCCGGAATTACAGGCACGCGCTACCACGCCCAGCTGATTTTTTTATTTATTGTAGAGATGAGGTTTTGCCAAGTTGGCCAGGTGGGTCTTGAACCCGCAGGCTCAGGCAATTCACTCACCTTGGCCTCCCAAAGTGCAGGATTACAGGCTGAGCCATCCAGCCCGGCCTGCTTATCTATTTTTTAAGTTACTAATCATTCTTATTCCATCTTAGCAAATTGAAATATTGAAGGTCTTCCCATTTTTAAAAATTTGTTTTCAGAAACTTATCCAGCCCATTTGTTTAGATTTCTTTTTAAGCTTATAAAATAACTTTATATAATAATTGACTTTAAATATTAAATGTGATCTAAGACTTCTCTTTCAGTACATGGATAAGTTACATTTTGCCACATAGAAGTAGGCAAAGTGTATAAATACAGCATCTGTAACTTTTTAACTTCAGCACCTTGAAAAACTCCAAGTAACAAAAGCCTTTCAAATTTTACTGTAGGAAATTACCTATCCTATTAGCTTATCAATAATAGCAGGTGTATATCCATATGTTTATTCAATTTAGTCCTTTTCATAGTCTGTATTTAATTTTAAAATAACCAAAATGTCTATCTCCAAAATCAGTAATATATTCTGCATAAATGTATTCTGAATACACTGTTGCTGCTGCTTATAAAATTGCCAACATCTATGCTTAAATTTAGAAAATTTTTTAATATGCTAATTTACAGGCATATCTTAAGTTGCTGTCTGTTGTAAACTTAGATAAACTTTTCTAGAGAAATCATTAAATACAATCAGCTGAACCACTCCTTTTTACATCACTTTTGGTAATCAAGGAATTATATTATGTAAAATAAAGGGGAAATAAATGAAAGAGAGGAAAGGAAGCATGTGGGACTAATTAGAAAGTCCGTGTTAAATCTGAAAGAAGTATGCAAGAAATAGACTGATGCATAATTCAAAACGCATTTGTTGTCATGGATTTGATGTTAATGCTTAACATTTAGTATGCATAGCTTATGGGACTAGCTGTTTATAACAGCATCACCTTGGATATTCGTTTCCCTCCCTGCTGTTACAAGAAATTATTGAGCCCTCCCGTTGTTCCTAGTGATCAAAATATACCGGTAGGCATCTGCAGTGTTACCATTGACGACTTATGTCAAATTATGCCTGTAAGTATAAAGTTATTCATATCTTGTCCCTTAATGCTGAATCATCTTTCTTCTAACTTGCAGTCTTCTGTCTCCCTCCTACACATGCTTTTTTTTTCCTTTTCCTTTTTTTTTGGTCAGGGTCTCACTCTGTCACCCAGGCTAGAATGCACAGTCATGGTTTACCACAGCCTAACCCTCCTGGGCTCAGGTGATCCTTCTGCCCAGCCTCCCAAGTAGCTGGGATTATAGACATGCACCACCACACTCAGCTAAGTTTTTTGTAGAAAGGAGGTCTCCCTATGCAGCTCAGGCTGGTCTCTACTTCCTGGGCTCAAGCAATCTTCCTGCCTGGGACTCTCAGAGTGCTGGGATTATAGGTCTGAGCCACCACGCCCAGCCTCCTCTTCTTTTAAGTATGGTTTATCTCTGCCTTTGTAACTCATCTCTTTTTTTCTTTGAGTTGGAGTCTCACTCCGTTGCCCAGGCTGGAGTGCAGTGGCATGTTTACGGCCAACTCAGGGTAGACCTGCTGGACTCTGGCGGTTCTTCTGCCTCAGGCTTCCAAGTAGCCGGAACTACAGGCGCACACTACCATGCCTGGCTAAATTTTGATTTATTGTAGAGATGAGGTCTCCCCAAGTTGCCCCGGCTAGTCTCAAACCTACGGGCTCAGGCAATCCACTCGCCTCAGCCTCCCAAAGTGCTGGGCCACCGAGCCTAGCCATCTCCATTTTCATCTAGCTGTCTTTTTCCTTAGAGACATGTAACCCACTCTGCCACACTCCTAAACTCTTACAGCACAGTAATAGACTTTGACATCAGAGATTTTAGTATGGGCTCGGCCAGATATTAACTCTGTGAACTTAGAGAAGTTATTTAACCTTTCCGTTCTCTAGTTTCTTTATGTGAACAGTGAAATAGTTCTTATTAATGATTCAAACAAATGATGACAATTATATCAAATGTATGCCAGCCTAAATTTGTCTGAAAATTTCTGGTTTTAACAGAATAGGAAATTTATTATGTAAAGTATATAACGTTATTCAAACCATGCTCTTATTGATCCTTCTAATCATTTAAAATAAAACCTTAACTTTTTTGTAACAATTTTTTAAAATATTGTTTTTTCTATTTTAAAATCTTTATTCGTGGCTAACTTGAGTTATACTGTGAGAAAATGTTTCTCCTAGTGTTCTGAACCTTTTCTTGAAAGAAGAGGGCACTGTAACTGATGTCTAGAAACTACTTAGCATGTATGAACTATATGTTTATGTTCAAAGTAGGAACCCTAAAACATTAGCAGATTTGTATAAGAATAAAAATTTAAAGGGAGAAATACTGCAGATTCATACACAATGTGGCAGGTAGCAGCAAACTGTGATGGAAACATTAGAGACGTGCTTAGCTTGCTGCTTAAGAACAGACCCCAGAGTTATGCCACTGTGGTTTGATTGAACTGGACAGTTTCCTCTTCTATGACCTATAATGAATTTTTCCAAGCCTCTAGATGGGAGAAATTATTAAGCATTTTGTATACTGGAAAATACATCTCCAATGTAATCTTTATTTCACAATTTGAAAGTGTATCTAGTTTTACATATAAAGTGTATCTAGTCTTTATTTTACATATAAGTGGACTATAGCAGGTCTACTTCATTATAACACTATTTAATTGTAAAAGACAGATAACAGATTTCTTTCTATAGGAGCTGGCCCATGGATTGAGTGAACTTATATCATATGAAGGCAATGTTGAAGAAGATTTCTATTCAACATTCCAGGTACTATTCAGGCCAAAGGGCTGTCTATTAATCATTTATTTCACATATGAAAAAATGCCATTTGTTTTTAAACACCGATTGTAAGAAAAGATGAACAAGGATCAAGCAACACATATAGTCCTCTACCTTAAAGGATGGTGACCTAATGCAGTAGAGACAGTGAAGCAGACACTTTGAGATGAGCAGTCAGTGAAAGGGCTTAAAGAAATTCATAGGTGGAAAGGGACTCTTCAGGCAATTATATTCCCTTGACTCGGTTGCCTTCTCAGAACTTTCCAGTTTCTGAAGACAAGCCTCTTCTGTAGCTTCAACAATAGAAGTTATGAGTAGAAGCCAATGGGTCAGACGCAAAATCTCTCATTTCCACTCCCTTCACGCTAGTTGGGTGGAGGTAGAAATTATCATGATCCACATAGCTCTGAAGACCTGAGTGTCATCTAGATGACTGCACAAATGTTGTGGATGTCATAATAGCATTCAACTATATTCAACAGACACAGTTTAGGCACTACTTTTTTTTAACCCATAATGCTTTTATGACACTTCATTCTTTTTTTTTTTTTTTTTTTAAGTTGGAGTCTCACTCTGTCGCCCAGACTGGAGTGCAGTGGCCACTCCCGGCTACTGTAGCCTTGACCTGCTGGGCTCGGGCGATCCTTCCGCTTCAGCCTTCCAAGTAGCTGGAACTACAGGCATGCGCTACCACGCCCGGTTAATTTTTTGAATTATTGTAGAGATGATGTCTCACCAAGTTGCCCAGGCAGGTCTCGAACCTGTGGGCTCAGGCAATCCACTCACCTCAGCCTCCCAAGGCGCAGGATTACAGGCTGAGCCACTGAGCCCGGCTGACTCCTCATCTGTTGTACAGAAATCACAAGAGCTTAGCCTTTCTGTAGTTTGTGTGTTTGGAAGGGAGGGGTAAGCCTGTTCTTTTAAAATGTTACAAACCTATTCATTGAAGTCTGTTATTATATCAGGCATATTAATAAATATGCATGTTGGCATCTCCCATCAGGTTTTTCAAGAAGAATTTGGAATAATTAAGTCCTATAATTTAAAGCCAGGTGGTGATAAAATTCCAGTTACCAATCAAAATAGGAAAGGTAAGTTAGTGCCATTTTTCATTAAGATGAATTCATATTTCCCATTTACTTTTACTATTTAACAGATGTAAAATTGATTTTCAGAATATGTACAGCTTTATACTGACTTCCTTCTCAACAAATCCATCTACAAGCAATTCGCTGCATTTTATTATGGATTTCATAGTGTGTGTGCTTCAAATGCCCTAATGGTGAGTTTAAAACCTTTAACTTTCAGTTAGGATTTGTAATACTATAATATTGACAAATAATTCTTAAATATTTTAGTAGATATTCTTTAAAATAGAAAGTGTTTTTCATTTTTAAAAATACACCTGGAAATAAAAATATTTCTCTCATTTCAGCCTTAATTTTCAAAAGGGGGGGGACCCCAGTCAGTTTATTTTTTTCTCCCCTTCTACTATGTCTTTTAGAGTTTTCAAAACTTTCTCTCAGTAGAGCGGATAAAGAGATCCATGGACTCAGGTTCTTAATACTGAGGGACAAGGCACAAAACACAGAGTTAACACATAGCTCCAGGGCAAAAACAACAACTTTTTAATGATTAAGGAACATATGTGTAACTACTTCCTGTTATTTCAAGGGTCCCTCCACAACTCATAGGAAGTATTTTATCTCCAGAGTCGTGGTGGACTCGGGTTGGTTTGACTCTTCTTAGTCATGGGTCAGCTGCTATTTAGAATACGTGATTGAAATGTTCTATGGTACCCTTCATTATCTCAGCTACCCAGAAGCACAGTTCGTCAGGTACCTTCAGTCTCACCTCAGTTTTATTATGAAGGATTGCAGTAAGGTCCTTCATTTGAATTATTTTTCTTTTTCTTTTCCTTTTTCTTTTGAGTTGGAGTCTCATTCTGTTGCCCAGGCTCTTGTGCGGTGGTACGCTTACAGCCACTGCAGCCTTGACCTGCTGGGCTCAGGTGATCCTTCCACCTCAGCCTTCCAAGTAGCTGGAACTACAGGCATGCACCACCATGCCTGGCTAATTTTTTTTTTCTTTGTTGTAGAGATGAGGTCTCACCAAGTTGCCCAGGCTGGTTTCGAACCTGTTAACTCAGGCAGTCCTCTCACCTCAACTTCCCAAAGTGCTGGAATTATAGGCATGAGCCACCACGCCCAGCCTGAATTATTTTTCATAGGAGAGAAAAATAGACTGTAGAGGTTATTCTGGGGCAAAAACAGGTAGCTCATTCTTTCCAGCTTGTTTTAGACAAACTTTTGTAATATGTGGGTTGTTGAAAATGCCTTTGGAAATGAAGCACTTTGTTGAACTCTAAGTTTTGTCTGTGAGCCACTCACTGATAGTTGTAGGGGTGGACAGAAAGAAAAGAAGGATTAAATGGCATAGCATGGTCTCTGTTTTTAAGAGCTTTAATCTCTGGCTGAGATACTAACCCACCCACAAGGTAAAAATAATAATAATAAGTGAGAGAGACAAGACAGACTGTAACCAAGTACCCAGACTCGCCAGTGCACGCAGTGGGTGTTGTAAGATGTCGGAAGGAAGCAAGCATATCAGTAGATGTGGGAGCTTCATGCTGGGTTTTGGAGGAGAAGAGTAATTTGGATTTGTGCTAAGTCATTTGCTTGTTTTTCTGGCAAACTGCTAATTACTATTTTACAAAATTTGTAAACTTTCAGAAGCAAAAATATCTTGCCTCAGTAGGAAAAATATAAACGGAGAAGATTTTTTTCTTCAAAATGGTTTGATCTACTGTAGGAAAAGTCATGATTTTTGTGGTTTGAGTCAATAAAAATAGTTCCAATTTCATTTAAAACCATCATTTCTTTAAATTACTTTCGATAAATAACTATTGGCAGCTGCTTCGTCCAGAAGAGGTTGAAATTTTGGTCTGTGGAAGTCCTGAACTGGATATGTATGCTCTGCAGAGAAGTACTCAGTATGATGGCTACGCGAAAACGGACTTAACTATAAGGTGAGCTCTTCACACTGGTATGGGATTGTGAAAGAGGGAGCAAAAGAGAATACAGCTCATTTATTTGTAAAACTTACAATCTTTGAATCAATGAAGTTAGCCAAAATACTGGAGCGTCCACGCTGTCTTATTTTATCTCTAGAAAGTATATGAGAATTTAAATATGAAATCACTTAGCAATCCCATTGGGAAAACAGTCTATGAATAAGTTCTACAAAAGTGTTAAGATTTTACCTTTTTAAAAAAATGACTTTGGTCCCAGAATTTCAAAAGTCTTTAAAATAATCATGGCCTTGAAATGGAAGAGATTCTGCCTGAAAGTGCTTTATTACTAGTTTCTGAGATATACTAATACCAATTAAGTTAACATTGTATTATAATAGCACTATGTTGAAAAATAAGACTTGCACATTATATAGAGAAAAATGGCTTCTGTACTATCCACTATTGGACTACTTATATAGTTTTATAAAAATGTTATCTTAAACAACGTTAGTCAAAAGTCTAATTAATATATAGAAGTTCATCATCCTGTAATTTTATATTAAGGATGTATGTTTAAGGAAAGTTTTTTCCTTAAAGCTTTTATAATACTTTGTTATGACCTATAGGATTTTGATAAAGACATTTTATGTACATTTCCTTTGGCTTTCTCTAGATACTTCTGGGATGTTGTGCTTGGGTTTCCTCTTGATCTTCAAAAGAAGTTGCTACATTTTACTACAGGAAGTGACAGAGTACCTGTAGGAGGGATGGCTGATTTGAACTTTAAAATCTCAAAGAATGAAACTTCTACAAACTGGTAAATGTTGGGATTGGAATTTTATTTTTGCTCTGTAGGTTATTGCTAATATTAGCCTAATAGAAAAAAAATCTTTAAAATAAACACAGCCCTGAAATGGAAGAGATTCTGCCTGAAAGTGCTGCTTTATTACTAGTTTTTGAGATATACTAATACTAATTAATAATTTGCTTCCATTAACTTTTTACTTTGCTAGGTCAAATAAGTGCTCTGTAGACTTTTTTAGAACCTTGCTACTTTGTAGTAGCATGTTGTCTAACCTTTGATTTTATTTAAGTATGAAATGCAGGGTTTTTTTTATTTTTAGGAAAAATATTACGTTGAAGTTCATGGTTTGTTTATGGGGGTTTTTTTGTTTTGTTTTGTTTTGTTTTGGATTAAATTTTGTTTGTTATAATTAGTACCAGAAGTAGCTCTCATACTATCCTCTCTTATTTTCCAATCTCATGCTCTTTACATATGAAGTGATGGTGATGACAACAGATTTAAGTTATTTTCTAGTAGTGTTAATGAGTTAATGCTGATCAATTTACTCCCTTTCACAAATACCTTGTAATTTCTAAAGCTAATTAGAGTAGACACAACTTTGATCAGAATCATTTTTTTTCTCCCGTCCATGTTTTAAACATTCCTTGTGTCCTGTCAGTTTATTCTTTCATTTTAGAGCTGGAATCTGTCCTTTGCTTTCCCACTGCCACCACCCTGGTAAAGCTTTTTACCTCATTTCTAGCTATTTAAACAGGCCCGTTCCTGGTCGACCTGCTCATGTTCTTCTCTTTCTAATTATTTTGTTCCATTTAATTCATTTTCTTTAACACTGCTTTGATCATGCTGTTTCCCTGGGCAATAACAACTTTATTGCTCTCTACCAGTATAAGTTCTAGACTCTACAGAGTCCCCAAAATACTCTTTTTATTACTTTTTGACGTTCAAGACTGGAGTATAGTGATGCTACATTTTCTACTACTCTGCTAGGTGTTTTACATAGATAGGTCTTCTAATGTAAGTGGATGGTATACCCTATCATGTTGATGGAGAAAATGAGATACAGCGATATTAAGCAACTTGAACAAGGTCCCACAGTCAGTAAATTAACATCTAATAAATGAAAGCAGTATTCAAATTCAGGTCTAACTCCAGAAGAATGCTTCTCGAATGAAAGTTTCATGAAAGCAGGGACAATGCTTGTCTTCTCTGTAAACACGGCCGTAGTATCTAGAATGGTGCCTGATATACAGTTAGGCACACAGTAAATATTTGTTAGTGGAGTAGATGAATCAACTCCCAGCAGAGTAAAATGGGTCTGAATGTGTGTGACCCGGTGTTTTTAAAAGTTGCTTAACACCCATTGTGTGTGTGTGTCTGTGTGTGTGTTTTCTGTTTTGCTATCAGTGCTTTATTGAGGTATTCATTTACTTATTTTTAAAAATTTATTTTAAAGATGTACAGTTCAGGATTAGGTATACAAACGGGCATTGTGCGGGTAAAATTTGGGCCTCACTTTGGTCCCCACTTCACCTGGTTTGAGATCAGGTACTCTTATTGATGAAGTGTGTCCTTTCCCTTGCCTCCCCCACCCCCCACTACTGCTGATCCCTTTCTTTTTTATTTTTATTTTTTGAGTTGGAGTCTCACTCTGTCACCCAGACTGGAGTGCAGTGGCCGCTCCCGGCCACCGCAGCCTCGACCTGCTGGGCTCTGGCGATCCTTCCGCCTCAGCCTTCCAAGTAGCCGGAATTACAGGCACGCGCTACCACGCCTGGCTGATTTTTTTTTTTTTTTTTTTTTTTTTTTGTTGTAGAGATGAGGTCTCGCTGCCCAGGCGGGTCTCGAACCCGCGGGCTCAGGCAATCCACTCACCTCAGCCTCCCAAAGGCGCAGGATTACAGGCTGAGCCACCGAGCCCGGCTGATCCCTTTCTTATAGTATTATGGTAATTGTTCAGGGTCCGCTTATGAGTGTAAACATGTGGTACTCAGTTCTTTGTTTCTGTGATAGATCACTGAGTATGATAGACTCTAAATCCATCCAAATTGCCGCAAAGTTCATAATTTTGTCTTTCTGAATGCAGCCATTTTGTGTGTTAAGACTCAGTATTTTATTTTTACTTTTTTCCCTAGGTTACCTGTGGCCCATACTTGCTTCAATCAACTCTGCCTTCCCCCCTACAAAAGCAAAAAAGACCTGAAACAGAAATTGATCATTGGAATTTCAAATTCAGAAGGTTTTGGACTCGAGTAACCTAGAAGACTTGAAATATAATATTTTATATGTAGCATTCACTTCCCTCTTATTGTGCCTTTAACCTTTTCATGTTTCTGTCTCAAAACACTTTCACAAAGCTCACCAACTTTAAAATACTGAGTTTTTTTTTAAAAATCAAATACAAAGTATGTTCAGCAAAGGCATCATTTTCTAAAAACACAGAAGTTGCTTGAGTGAGGAGAAGGGCCACATGGCAGAGACAGTATGGGTCCAGATATGGATCCAGTCCCTCTCTTTTATAGCACTTTATCATTCTCCATAAGTAGTTTGTCACAGGTATTCCACTGGGAAAACAAAATGCCATGCAGAATGCGTTTATGATATAGTTGAACCCAGTGGCGGATTGTACATTGCTAACACATAGTAGCAAAGCAAATAGCTACATTATCTTTAGCGTAAGGCATGTAGCCATATTTTCATATAGAGGCAAACAACAGTATCATTGCAAATGCAGTTTACAGGGTTTTTGATATACTGGCTTTGGTCTTATAAGATTCTTTTCAACTGTTGCTGAAAAGCATGTAAATAACTACATAATAGCCTGAGAATAATGGGATTTTGATAGTGCCATTTATTGCTAAAGATTTATTTTTACAAAGTAAATTCAGGGTTTTAGATGTGTACACAGCTTTTACAAATCAATAAAGATGATTGTACAAGAGTATTTTCAGATTCATTGGGTTCAAGGTTATATTCTTTTAAGTATTGTTAGTCTGCATGCAGTAAACTAGTTACTTGCGTACTCTGTAATATTTGTATGATCATTTCTTCTTAAGGATCAAGATATTAGAGAATAAATCAAATCTAAATAATCATTGATGAATATGTCAATTACAAGCACAACAGAAAATAACTGCTTTTCTATATATTTTGATTGATGTACAAGACTTATATCTACATTTTTTGATCACCAGTTATACTGAAACATTAATTTTTGAAAAAAGTAGAATAAAGTATTTGACAAAGGTGAATACTACAATAACATTTGTGTCAAAATGATATAGCTTGTTGTAAAAATACAATTCAACATTTTGGCCAAATTGTTTTGTTTTTCACTGGATTCTGAATATAGTAAATTCAAAGTACCCCTTTTTTTGGCGTTTCTAATAAAGTAGTATGTAAAAAGAAACTGCATTTGAGTCAGACAGTAAATGGTTATTGTTGTTTTTTTAAAACTTACAGCGAATGAAGCAGTTTTATTAGCATGTCACAAATCTTGCCAAATCACGACTTCTCTGCTATACTTTGACAGCTTTCCTTCAGAAAACTCTGAAGTTATATTTGCAATAATAATGAAACCAGCATTTAGTACCAGCATATGGTTCATATGCAAATAATACTTTCCCCCCGGTGTTTTTTTTTTTTTTTTTTTTTTTGGGCAAGGCTATTTTCTTGTTGCTATGCTTCCTGCACCCAACCAGCAGAATTCTACCCGGGTGGAGGGACTCATCAGCTTGCTCCACAGGTCTGAAGCCAACCCACGAATCTTTGAGGAAAAGGAGTTACTTTGTTTACTATTCTCTCTGAGATGGAAGGGACTCTGCTTTTCCACTTGGGTTTATTATTTCAAGGGTATTTCTTTTTTAAAATCCTGGAAACCTAAGAGAGTTAAATGCATACTGGCTTGGTTTTGTTCTGCTCTGTTTTTAGTCCATATGCAAATAAAACTGCTTCTCTCTTACACTGCTTGAACTAGAAAGTAAGCTATTTAATGTAGGTTACCACTAATAAGCACAAAAGAATCATGTATAAGAAACCAGATATAAGTGTTTTAAGTAAAATGTAAACAGTTTTTATTTGGTAGAGATGACTCATGGAAAATTGTGTTGGCTTGGTCTGCATGTTTAATGATGTGCTTGTATATTGGTAGCTATGTCACTTTTAAATAAGTACACAAACAAGCCAAATTTTTAAATGACAAAGTCATAAGTAAATGAAGAATTTCTGTTGTCTGTTGTTAAGTTGAAATGTATAACCATTTATCACTAAATTGCACATTGCCTTTATTTATTGTTTTTAGTTTACAGTGTAATAATACCTCATTTAAAAAATAAAAACCACTACTGTTACATTTTGTTAATTTAAAAACAGTTAGAAAATTCATGTAGTTACTTTTTTATATACATAATCTGTTAATGAATTCCTGATTTTTGTATCTGCCACAGTAAATTAAAGCATTGCACAGTATTTATCAGTATTTTTTAAATGTCCTGTCCTTTTTAAATCTTGGCTTAATCATATTTTTGTCTGTTTGATCAGAAGTTTTTATGTCTCTTTTTTGTACAAATCTGTATTGTATTAATAAGTTAATTTCTGGATGAAATTTTTCAAATATTAAAATTATACAGTCAGTCAGGCTTGTTTATTTTTTGAACTCCAGGCAATTCATTAAAACCATGTGTTTAAAATATCTTATAAATGAAAACTCTTCTTTGCATATACTGTCTCAAACTAGTGCTTAGGAGAATTGCTAACACATAGCTTCCAAAGATATGTGTTGCTGTAAAGCCTACTTCTTTAGTCTATTTCCAACACGAAATAATGTATATCCAATATTTGAATGTTCATACAGATAGTCCATCAAATGAATGTGTAATGCCAATGGAGTACACCCACAAGTGAGCTAACATTCACTGGCTGTCAACAGACACCTTCAGCCCTTAAGTGTTCCTCCCCAAAACCTTTGGCCTTTTTTTAAATCCCCTTTTTTCCATTGTCCACATTGCCTATGCTTAAGGAAGAGAGAGAGGAGATTATGAGAATGTAGGAGGGAATGTGACAATTGATGAGTGAAAGAAGTAGCTGGCTAAAAAAAAAGATCAGGGTGGGTTTTCTCAGGAGAGGACTCAGATCACTTCACCCAGCTGACCACACACACATCCTTTAGCCCAAGGCCTGGGTTTTGGAGCCAGACTGCCAGGCTTTAACATTTACTAGCTATGTGTCCTTGGGTATGTTAGCTTCCCTGTGCCTCGGGATGGAAAATGGAAATAATGTGTAAAATGGAAACAATGAACCCACCGACCTCATAGAGTTGTAGGGAAGATTAAATCAATTGACATTAAAACACTTGCGTGATGCCTGCCACGCAACAAGCAATACAGAGTGATACAGGACAAATCGTGGTACTAATGGGGTAACATCTTACAACCACTGCTTCTGAAGCCTGCTGGGCTTCACGGTGACTTTCAGACACTGGGTTCAACCACAGATTAAAGAACACAAAATGCTTTTTAGGCATTAAGAGCATGTTAGGAGAATATCTTATTCTAGAGACAGTACTTTAGAATTTATCCTTTTAGATGTCTCACTAGGCCAGGGTTTTAAATACAATTTTATAGATATGTAACAAGATATAATTTTAAAGTTTAAAAATAAATGCAGTTTATTTTTAAGAAATAAACTGAGAAAAATATCAGAGAAAAATTTCAGAGATTAGCATAATGAAACACCACCATGCTCCCATTCTCGGATCTAACAAAAGTTAATATTTTGCCAGTTTTTGAAAATTAAAAATTACAGGTGAAATTGAAGCTCCTTTGCATACCCTTCTTCAATCCCAATGTTTTCCCTGTTTCCCATTAACCTATAGTTTGTATGAACCCTTCCCATGCTGTCTCAACATTTGTATGTGTACGTATACATAGTATTGTTGCAGTTGCATACATAATATACTATACATATCTTTCTACAACTTTTTTAGACTCAGTCATGTCTTTTATAGATTTATCACTAATAATACCTTTAGACATGATTCATTTTTTAACTGCAGAATAGAATCAGTAGATGAATGTTTCAGTGTGTTGGTCCATCTTCCTACATACTGACATTGGGGTGTTTTCCAGTGTGAAGGGTGTTTTCCAGTGTGAAGCAGGCTCTGAGGAGCCACGCATCTTGGAGTGTGCACACACAGGTCTCCTAGACGTGTGCCCAGGTACAGAATTGCCAAACCACGGGTGAGGTTTCGGCTTTACCAGATATTGGCCACTTGCTCTCCACAGTGGGGGCTTCAGCACTGATTTCCACCAGCAGTACAAAGAGTTATCATCCATCCACATTCTCCCCTAAAACTCGGTTTAAGCAGACCCTTCTTGGTTTATTTAACCAGTATGTTTTGTATTTCCATAATTGTTAATGACATTGAACAACTTTTTGGTTTACAGGCCTTTCTAATTTTTTCTTAGCCTCCTCCCCTCCCCCCCCCGTTGTTTTTTTTCTTTGTTCTGGATATTGATCCTTTGTTGAAACAGAAGCCATGTTGCTTCAGTTTGAATCCCAGATCTGCTAATAACTAAGTGACTTAGAACAAATGACTTAACATTTCTTTGTCTCAGTGTAACCACCTGTAAGATAAAATAATAATACTTAGCTCATAAGGTTGCTAATTATGTTTATATATAAGTATATAGAAATGTATGCATCTATGTGTATATATATGTACACATTTACATGTGTGTAGTATATAATATATATGTAATATAGAAGTTCATTACATTTACATATGTGTATCAGCTATAGACCTACATATACTTACACATAAATATATACTTAAACTTATTGAATGAGTGTGTATATAAATAAATATATATATATATATATATACATATATGTGGATATAGATGAAGGGCTAACACTTATGCCTGGCCCATAATAAGTGTTCCCTAAGTGTTTGATATTATTATTGTTTATGCATTACAAAACTCTTCTAGTATGTGGCCTGATTTTTTACTTCATTTACCTTATCTTTTATGATATAAATTTGTAATTTTCATGTAATCCAGAAAATAAAACATCATTATTTTACATACATGATGTTTAGATTGAACCACATATTAATAATGTCTTTGTATACTATTCCCTCTCTTGTGGTTCTTTACCTACCTCTGGGATCAATTTTCTTCCTCCTAAAGAACATCTACTAGAAGCTCTTTTCGTGATGGTTTGTTGTAGTAAATCCTTTTTTTATTTGAAAATGACTGTGTCACCTTATTTGTGAAAGAAACATTTATAGGTTAATGGTTACTTGCTCTTATCATTTTTAATAATCCATTTTCTTTGATTTTTATTGTTGACATGAAGTTAGCTATCAGCATAATTGTTATTCCTAGGTAGTCTCTGTTTTACCTCTGGTTACGTTTAACATACTTATTTTCTCAAAAAAATTGTACGAGGTGGACCATCAGAGACAGTGTGTGTATGTATTTTTAACTCACTTGGGATTCATTTTGGTTCTTGACTCTATGGATTTGTACTTTTCATCAACTCTGGAAAATTCTTCAGTCGTTTCCCTTTGACGACTACTTTTTCCTGCTCTTTTTAACTTTTCCTGTTGAATATATGGAGGCCATCTCTCTGTGCCTACTCTGCTATTTAACCCACTGAGTTTTTCATTTCAATGGCTGTGTTTTTTTATTTCTGAAAGCTCTATTTTGGTTTCTTTTCAAACCCACCTGCTCTTTATTCATACTATTCTTTCTTTTTTTTCCCCTTCCTTCCCTCCTTCCCTTCCTCCCTCCTGCCTCCAACGCCTCATACTATTCTTTCATATGGTTTTCTTGCTGTAATAATTTTTGGCATGCTAGTTCGTTGTTCTCTTTTCATTTGTTCTACTTGCTAGAGTTCTTGAGGTGCAAATTTCGCTGTTTGTTCATCCACCAGCTCTCTCACAGTGGTTTGTTTCTTTGTGCGATATGTAATTCGTAATTTTGCATTTTTTACAATTTAACTTTAGAGGGGATGGTCTTTTCCTGTGGGAATCCCATAAGTCCTGAATAGTGTAGGTGGCCTAGAAGAGTGTTTCCAGGTTGTTCTCAGCAAAGCACCTACGGGTTTCCCATTTCTAATTTTTTTTTCTTTTACTTTTTTTTTGGACAGCGTCTATGCTGTTGCCCAGGCTGGAGTGCAGTGGCACTGTAGCCTTGAACTCCTTGGGCTCAAGCAATTCTTCTGTCTCAGCTTCCCAAGTAGCTGGGAATACAGGCACACACCACCATGCCCAGCTCATTTTCATATTTTTTGTAGAGACGGAGTCTTTCTTTGTGGCCCAGGCTAGTCTCGCACTCCTGGGCTCAAGTGATCCACCCACCTCAGCCTCCCAAAGTGCTGGGATTACAGGCATGAGCCACCACACATGGCCCCACACTGATTTTTATGTTAACTTCTTCTATTAGGGTTCCTCTTCCATGTGTGTAAGCTGGGACACCACACTTAAAGGGGCAGAGGTTGGCATTTACGAGTAGAATACTTCTATCTCCTTTTCATAGAGCAACTCTCTTAAGGTCTAGGTTTCAACCAGCAGGACCAGTTTTGGCTCCTTCCTTAAAGAGGCCTAAGGTATGTCTGTTGACTCAGGTCAGCATAAAAACCCATTAGAGGGTTTGGTTCATTATCTTCGTGAATCACCCTAATAGCAGCTCCTGCTTCCGACTTCTGGCCTGCCATTTATTCCTTATTTCCTATATCTGGTTATTTCCTTTTCTTTCAAGCTTTGACATATATATATGTTGTCCTGAATTTATAAACATTTATCATAGTAGATGGCCTCTTCCATTTCAGCTTGGTCTACAGAAGCATGCCCATTGACTCTTTTACCCCATCAGCTGGACTTTACAAATATGTAAGATTTGTAAGATTATATTATTTACACCGATGTAAGATTTGTAAGATTATATTATTTACACCAATGTTTATTAATTTGTTAACTTCACACTTCCTTATGAGTGTCTATTATATTCCAGCTGGAGGCTGATCTTTAGCTCCTTACTTCACTTACTTATTCTTTTTTTTTTTTTTGAGTTGGAGTCTCACTCTGTCGCCCAGACTGGAGTGCAGTGGCCGCTCCCGGCCACTGCAGCCTCGGCGATCCTTCCGCCTCAGCCTTCCAAGTAGCTGGAACTACAGGCATGCGCTACCACACCCAGCTAAGTTTTTGATTTATTGTAGAGATGAGTCTCACCAAGTTGCCCAGGCGGGTCTCGAACC